>NC_057805.1:26330082-26381550 GCF_018294505.1 Triticum aestivum
AGCAAATCTAATCCTGGAGACCTTTTACTATGTGAGGGCAGCAAATCTAATCCTGGAGACCTTTTACTATGTGAGGGCAGCAAATCTAATCCTGAGACCTTTTACTATGTGAGGGCAGCAAATCTAATCCTGAGACCTTTTACTATGTGAGGGCAGCAAATCTAATCCTGGAGACCTTTTACTATGTGATGGCAGCAAATCTAATCCTGGACATACTCTGTTGACTTGTCCACCAGCCGCCACTTTCTATCCTTTTTTCAACCAATAATAGATATGTTCCTTATCCAGTTTGTACCGTGTTTTCCCATTATTTCCCTTTTCAACCAAGAGACCGGTTGGTATCCGGTCTCTACTACTTTCACCATATTATTTCCTCTTTGAATCAAGTCCTAGATTCATGCTACAACTTTCCCCCCTTTCTTCGTTGTTTGAACAAAGCCCTAGATTCGAATGCATGAAGTAGCTTTACCTCTAATAATACTAAAAATTTAGGTGGCTTTGGAAGAGCTGATGGGAGTAGAAAAAGATGCACATGCAGACATGTGGGGAGCTGGGGCAGTAGAGCAAGGCCGCTTTTGAAGAACTTATACCTGAGGGTCGCCGGGATGTCGGCGGCGGCAGGTTGGATCTGCGGACAATACGGCAGGGAGGAAGAAGGGTCGGAGGACCTCCTGAGCCGGCGCTGTGTCGGAGAGAACGGCACAGGCAGAGGATCGGGCCCCTCCGGCAGCTGTGGGTTTCCTCCCTCGGCGACGATGACCGCGTGAATGATGCACCTTTTAGTCCTCTACACACACCGGCCGAAGGGATCCGGCCGAATCTGTGACCAGCGGTGAGCGGAGAGAAAATGTCGCTACCGCTGTCTTGTTTATATCTGGAGAGGATGAGAGAATGAAGAGAGCAACCCTAGTAAAGCAAGCACTCAGGCCCCTGCGTCCATATATAGTGGAGTGATTATCTTTTTTCTCTCCACAACAAGCGTTTCAATTTGTGTACGTGGCATTAAAGAAAAGAAACTCTCTATTTAAGGTGACTACTGTACGACTCCTACTTACTACTAGTAGTACTACAGTATTGTTCACTTGTGCTCCCCGCCCCTCCATTCATTGAACAACCCCACGGGTGAATAAACATACAGTAAGTACTGTATTTATATAGAACAAACAAGCTCGAACTATTTTCGCGTAGTTAAAAGTTGAGGGCGGGGCTTTTCCCGGGCAGTACGCGCGGCAGTTTTCGGGTAGGCGGTTTGACAGAGAGGCGAGGAGGGTGAGCGAGTGGGGCTGTGCGATTTGACGGCGCATTACTGCTGGAAAGACTTGTGATATGACCACTCACTATAGTCATGAATTACTGGTGCTTCGACCGGGGTGATGCCCCCCTTCCGTTCCGCGCTCTAATCTGGTGCATGACACGTCGACCCGGATGCTGGCTCTCCCACATGTCAGAGTAGTAAGAAGGAGCAAAGAATGATGCGGTATATACTAGTACTATACTAGAGTACTACTCAGGTCGGAGGAGTGCGAACCACGGCAGCCCAGTGAACCAGCAGTGCGAACCACGGTAGCCCAGTGAACCAGCAGTAGAAAACAATGTGGTGATATGGCCATAAAAAACAATGTGCTACGGTCCACACTGTAGCATGTACAGTAACACTCCTCTTTGTTTGGATCCCTGAGTTAGAGCTAGTTTGGGTTGAAATAGCCTCAAATTATGGAAACAAGAGGGGTTAGTTTGAGCTAGTTTGCTCTAAAACAACTAAAAAAACTAGCCCGGTGGGGAGGTTCTAATTGGGTTAGTAATCCTCGGGCCCACTAAAAGAGAACTAAAAAAAATCTCCCCTGCCCGCACCAGATCGCTCCCCCCCTCTCACACGACTCCTCTCTGTTCCCCATAGGGCCGCTCGCCCTCTCTCTCCTCCGGCCGCCCTCTCCTTTCGGCCTCCGCCGCCCTACTCCGGCCGCCCTCTCCCTCCGGCCTTCGAAGGCGCCCCGCTCCCCCTTCACCAGCCGTTTTTCTCCCTCTGTCGTGCGCGGCGGTGGCGCATCTACCAGGGAGGTCGCGAGAGGGGTGAGTTTGTTCGTTCCTTCTCTGTCTCACGGCCATATCATTGATCTTGCTTGCTCTAGCGCTAATTCTGATTTGGAAAAGTAGATCCTGATCAAACTTGGTATAGATTTGTGGTGCACGCATGGAATTGTTTGATGCTGCTTGAGGAGGTAATAAATCTTTCTAGAGGCCCAAAGATTCAGGTCACCTTTCTAGGTATTTCAATTTCAGGCTTGCATTATTTCTAGAGGCCCAAAGATTCAGTTCACCTTTCTAGGTATTTCAATTTCAGGCTTGCATTATTTCTAGAGGCCCAAAGATTCAGTTCACCTTTCTAGGTATTTCAGTTTCAGGCTTGCATTATTTCTAGAGGCCCAAAGATTCAGTTCACCTTTCTAGGTATTTCAGTTTCAGGCTTGCATTATTTCTAGAGGCCCAAAGATTCAGTTCACCTTTCTAGGTATTTTAGTTACAGGCTTGCATTATTTCTAGAGGCCCAAAGATTAAGTTCCCAGTCGGCGGCAAGCGGCCCTGCTACCCATGCCGGTGTCGATCTCAACTCGCAAGGGCCGGCGTCGGAGGGGTTCCCGGGGCTTGGGCTCTACAGAGCCTTCCTCCAGAGCAACGATGGCGACCTCCTCCCTCGGTGCGTGAGGGGCTCCGGGCTCCCTCCCTATCGTGAATGACTTCCATGATGATTTAGCTCATTCTTTGCTTCATGAAGTGTTTTTTTATTTTGTGAAGCTTGATTGACGACTTGTATGTTTAAGTGGGATATCTCATTTGTATGGACAAAGTAAAAATTATCATGTTTTGCATGCTTGATTTGTATAGATGGTTCGTTTATGTCAATTGTGAGCGGGAGGAGGCCACAGAAGAGCCGGCCACACCAAGAGGGTGCTTGGATCCAAGGGACTTATTTTAGTCTGACTAAAAATAGTCTCTTTAAGAGGCTAAAGTTCCAAGCACCCCTGACTAAAGAGGGGCTAAAACTAGTCTTGAGACTAAAAAAATTTAGTCAGGGCTACCCCTACTAAAATGTGGATTAGTCCTCTCTCTCCTCATTTAACTCCTCTCCTTTAACACAGGCGAGTTCTGGATTGCAGGGTTTGGAGGATAATAAATGCTCATTAACTTGATTTTAGTCTCTTTAGTATTTGGATCCAAGCATGGGTGAGGCTAGCAAGTTTTAGTCCCACTACTTTTAGTCATGGAACTAAAACGTATCCAAGCACCCTCCAAATCCGGCAGGAAATAGGGTCCAAAGTAGTCAAATGATTGAGATAGAGCATTTATTGTCAATCTAACCTTGCCATCCATACACCTCTTTGGTTTAGAGTTAGTTCAGGGTTAGAATCTAACTCTAACCTCTAACTGAGTTAGAGTTCTCCTCGTCTCGGTTCATCGCCATCATACTTTCCCCATTCCTGTGTTTTCAGTATCCCGCGAATCAAAGAGGCCTTTTTTTTGCGGGAAAAATCAAAGAGGCCCTTAGACTGGTTTCGGTCCGGTCATTTTTTACAAACATGTTATGTCCAAAATTTAATGAACGTGCTCCGGTTTCCACGAAAATAATCCGGTTTCATGTAGTAATTCATTCATTTATTTATTCTTCTGCGGGGGGTTTGCATGTAATTCGTGAGGTCTGAAATGTAAAGTACCCCGGCATATGCTCCGAGTCGTGCATGCACTATGACCCAGATGTTCTATGTCCCACATGTCGGCGAATGGGAGCACGTGGAAATAGCCTAGGAGTACATATAGGAGGATAAATGCGTGAAATAATATGTACTGTGAAGCGTAGCCGCGGTTCGAAAAGGAGACCTAAAGTGATGACAGCTATAGGTCGCACGCACCCAACTAGTGGTACTAGACATACGGCTAATTTTTTCCTCAAAAAAGAGAGGCACAAGTGCTCAGTACTCCTATTCTATAAACACGAGTCCCATCTGACAACAGCCCCCGTGCTACAGCTAGCTCTCCTCCCTCGTTTCTCTCTTCTAATTCTAAACTCGGCCGACGCCCGGTGGGCAGGGTGGGTTTGCTCAACTGCGGCCCCACCTCACAGTGAAAACGTTACGAATGGAATAAAAATGCCATATACTCCCTCCGTTCATAAATATAAGCCTTTTTAGATACTATTTCAAATGGAATACATCATACAGATGTATGTAGACATAGTTTAGAGTGTAGATTCACTCATTTTGCTCCGTATGTAGTAGTCACTTGCTGGAATCTTTAGAAAGACTTATATTTGGGAACGGAGGGAGTACTATACTAATAAAACATTAAGGCCACGAGGCGATGCAGTGCTGGTTACAGGAGGCAAGAAGAGATGCATCCATCGACGGCGTCCACCTCCTCGACTCAGGGCGCCGGCCCACCGAACTGCGCCTAAGTAGCAGCGGCTTTCGTGGCCAGGTCGACGTGCTTCTGAACAATGGCGTCCAAAGATTCCAGCCGCTGGAAGAAGGCCAACGTCTTTCTGTCCTCGCTTGCCTTGTCGTGGCCTATGTAGACGATTTCCTCGTAGACGTGGATGTGCAGGTCGACGGTTTCTTGCATGGCAAGGCGGTGCGCGGCGAGCGCGGCCTCGAGGTGCACATTCTTCGTCGCGACCTCCGGCACCTGCAGGGCCACCAGGGCTTGAAAGAGTTCGTCACCATGGAGGCCGATGAGGGTGGCAGGCAATGAAGAGCCTGGGCGCGTGGGCTGGAGCAGTACGGCAAGGTCGTCCGCGCGCTTCTGGACGAGGGTGAACTTGCGGATGGAGTTGACCATCATGTCGTCCATGCGAGAGGCGAAGCCGGCGTCGGCGAGGGCTACGATGCCTGTGGTCGCCAGCACCGTCTGGAAACGCTGCACGATGCAGGGCCGCAGGCCGGCGCCTTGGATGATTTGGCACAGCCGACTGCCGCTCGCGTCCATTGCCTCCATAGGTGCTTGTGGCTTCTGGTCACTTGGTCTTGGATTGGAGTAAGTAGTGTTGCGCAGAGACTTGGGAGTAGATGGATTGGAGTGGTGGAGCGCCTTTATTATATGAGAGTCCAAACTGTGTTGCATTCACATCGTGCTGGCTCTATTCTGCTTCTCCAATTAATTCCGTCTGCATGTAATTGAGGATGCATCATTGACCGTTCAACGTCTCGGGAACCGCTACCCTCTCCCTCCTTGGCATTCAAGCACCTATGGACCCGTCGACGACGAGGTGCCTATGGTGGCTTCGTAAATTTCAAGATGATAGTGCCGTGCGTGTGTGCGTTCATAGGAGTGAGTGTATGCGCGTGTATATGAGCGCTTGCGTCTGTACTGTGTAAAAAAACGTAAATGCGTGTCAAAAAGAGACTAGTCAGTATACTCAATATTGTGCACCTCGGAGAGGAAAACGATAGAACTAGTACGTATTTATTTACGGTGCAGATTCACTCATTTTGCTCCATATGTACTCCGTCTCGGTGTAGTCTAGTCACTTGTTGAAATCTCTAGAAGGGCAAATACTCCTTTCTGGTTTACAGGGCTATACTAGCAAGTAGTTGTACGTACTAGTACAATAGTGGGCTCACATAGCAATTTTGTCTCATGCAAGAGCCTGACCATATGCATGCTCCAATGTTCGCAACTGCAACGTTCGGTTTGCGCTTGGCTCTTCGCCTCTTCGAGAAGACGAACAATGATGTTACTACTACTGCTTCTACAGTGTCGAATCCGCTGCTGCATGTCCGTCCACCGCGAGCGGGACGGATAGCTTGTTGTAGAAGTACTACTAAGCAAAAGCCTGTCCTCGTTTGCGAGCAACCGCGCGCATGGGTGAGGGAGAAGGCGTGTAGTAAAATCAAGCTTCTCCTCGTTGTACGAGTTGACACGACACATCATAGCACTGGCCCCACATGCTTGCCTCTAAACTTGGCTGAAAGACCCGCAGTGTACAATATATTTGCTGCAACCTCTAACATTTACCCACCACAAATTAAAATATATGTGGCCGTATGCATCGTTCTGATGCAGAGGTCGGGGAGTCCCCCCTTTTCGAAAAAAACAAATTAAAATATATATTCCTATCTTGACCAGATGAGCGTGCAAACTACAATCACCAGGGTGTCAGGTAGGGCCAGAAGACTATTTTAATTTTCTTTAAAACTTCGAGACGGCCACATAGCATGGAGCCGACCCCAACGATTTTAAGCTTACAGGCACGATACACGCTATCCTAGACTACTCTACACATGAAACAGCCACACGAGCGTCCGGGCTGCGCTTGGCTCTTCGCCTCTTCGGGAAGTCGAACAATGACGGAGTACTACTGCACTGGAGGAGTACTACAGTACGCTTCTGGCCATCTGACACCGATTGAACTGCTGCATGTCCACCGCGTGCGGGAGGGAGAGCGTGTAGCGAAAGCTTCTCCTAGTCTTGCCAGCCACCACGCTCATGGGCGAGGGAGGGACGCTCCTGCCTTTGCGTGTATGACAGGTGGGCCCGACAGGTGTGTGGCCAACCTGTCATACAGCCAAAGGCAGGTGCAGTTAAGTCCGCGAGGGAGAGGATAATCAAACTTCTCGTTGATGTACGAGTTGACGCGACACAACAAAGCACTGCACTCGATATATTTCAATAATTTGCGTTTACCGATGCATTAATTACAACGCATGCATGCATGCCGTGACTCTCCTTTTGATACTTGCATGTGTTGATTTAATGCACCTTGAAGTAGTATAAAATATGTGACGGTAAAGCTTTGTAATACCCCGGCCCAAGTCGAGAGATGGTTGTGCACGAGGAGGGCGAGATCATGCAGACCGAACAGGACCCGCCGATGGAGCTCTCTAAGGTCTCGATGGACCTCACCATGCTCCACTGCCCCATGTGCCTCCGCCCCTTGACGCCTCCAGTGTATGAGGTTCGAATACACCTCGTCCGTTCGGCTGATTGAGCAAGGTGCATGTTTCTTGATTGATGTGTTGTTCGATTGATTTCTGCAGTGCAAGGGAGGGCACCTGGCCTGCGCGGACTGCCGCGTCGAGCGCCCGGGAACCAGCGGCAGTGCCAGAAGTGCGAGCGCGGCGGTGGCTTCGACATGCGGAACACGGCGGTGGACTCCGTCCTTTCGTCGGTGAGGGTGGAGTGCCCGCATGAAGGTTGTGGGCTCTACGTCACTTACCACAAGCTCGCCGATCACCAGAGCGTGTGTCAGCTCACGCCCTGCAAATGCCCCGTGCCCGTCTGCGACTACGAAGGCCCGCCGCCCGCGCTCTACCACCACATCAGCACCGCGCATCCCATGCCCGTGCACAGGATCCAGTACGGCAAGGTGCTCCAGCTGCAAGTGCCACTGTCGGAGCCACGACTCTTGCTGTTTGCGGAGGAGGACCGCCGCGCGTTTTTCTTGGTCGGCGGCGTGCTCGACATCGGCGCGCCTATCGCCGTGTCGGTTGTCTGCATCAGAGCAGGGGCGTCCCCACTGCCGCACTACGTGGCCAAGCTGTGGGCGAACGGCCCGCCGGGGGAGACCAAAGGCACGACCGACGCCGTCAAGGTGGAAATGGAGGTGACAAGCAGCAAGGATCCCGACGACGTCGACATGCAGGAGCTGACCTTTTTGACAGTTCCGCCCAAGCTGCTGGTCGGGGCTAAGCTTGTGTCCCTCCACATTCAGATTGACAAGCTCACATGCTAAATGTTTCTACAGTGCCATCTGTTTATCTTAGTAATATGCTAATATATGGATTACCTTGGTCTACTTTAGCTTAAGAAATGGTGGGTTTTGGTGGCGATGCAGCAATTACTTCGACATCAGATCAGTAATTTCCAACAGTCGAACAGATATTTTGTGTCTGTTGGATATAAAGTTCCTTTGGGTAAGAAGTACTACTTGTCATCAAAATGGATAAAAGGAGATGTATGTAGACGTATTTTAGTTCTAGATACGTCCCTTTTTATCCATTTTGATGACAAGCACTCCCTCCGTTCCACAATACATGCCTTCCATTTGTCAAAATATAGATGTATCTAGACATGTTTTAGTATATAGGTACATCCATGATAGAGCCAATCGGATGGTTGAGAACACTACAATTCGTAGCTACAGATGCGTGTGTGACTCCCAGATGCAGAGGTCGGGGGTCATCATCCTCCTTTTTGAGAAAAAACAGATGCGTGTGTGAGAGCTCGCCACGCGGCTATTCCTGTCGAACGCCCCATTAACCGTAAGATATGTATACGACGGTGCCAGTTATTGCACGTACACAGCAGTACTCCCTCCTTTCCGGTTTATATGGCTTAATTCAAAAATCTCACCAACCAAGATGGTGAGTGGTGGAATATTTTTTGTAGTTTGCAAAAGCACCTAATTAATGCTCTTGTTTTTCTCAAAAAATTATGTTTATCAATGCATTAATTGCAATGCATGCATGCATAAAGTACATGCATTGGTCAATTTTCTCTTAATACTTGCATGCAATGATTTAATGCACCTTGGAATCTGAACATGTGTTGGGGAAACAACCAAATTGAGCCTTATAAAATGGAAAAACTAAAATTTTGAGATAAGCCCTATAAAACCGGAAAGGAGGGAGTAGAAAAACAAGTACTCCATCCGGGAATAGTGCCACACTTCGAAACTAGAACCGTCAATAAATTTTGAGCTTGCGTCTCGTCACATTCCAAATTACTCCACGCCATCATATTGAATTGCAAACCTGTTCACACCGATCACAACCTAAACGGTTTCCCACTTAGGAGCGTATTAGTACCACGCTATATTGAATTGCAAACCTGTTCACACCGATCACAACCTAAACGGTTTCCCACTTAGGAGTGTATTAGTACTCGGTTATAAATACTAGTATGCCAAGATGACTGCACATTCCTCCTCAACTCCTCATCCACAAAAACAAACAAGTCATTCAGCATCCTTCCCTTGCGTCTGCCATGGCCAGCGTGAGTTCTGGGTCGAGAGATTGCCACTAGGGAGAGGCGAGCATGGAAGCGGAAGCACGAGAGATGTCCCGCCTCGCTGCGAGAGCAGCCGACATGTCCCGCCGCGCGGAAGTAGCAGCACAGAGGTCTCGCCGCGCCGCTGAAGCAGCACGGAGGTCCCGCCACGCCATCGATGCAGCAGACTGGTCCGGCCGCGCCGCGGAAGCAGCAGAGATGTCCCGCCGCGCCACGAATGCAGCAGAGATGTCCCGCCGCGCCGCGGCAGCCTGGGAAAATTTCTCGCGGGCAGGCGACGACTGTTACAGGCGCATGCATGCGATTGTCCATAGCCAGATGGATCAGATCTCCAGCTGGGCGAGGTTGCAGGACGACATGAAAGCCTTGTTTGAACAGGCTACCGGCGTCATCCGGCAACTAAGGGAGGGCAATGAGAGGCTCTGGGCCGAGCGCGACCTGCTGAGGGAGAAGATCGTCCAAAGTGCAGCCAGCAGGAGGAGACCAGTGCCTTGTTGAAGAGGACCGGCGTCATCATCAAGAAACTTATGGACGAGAATGACATGCTCCGCAATGAGCGCCAAAGGCTGGTGGAGGAATCCATGGATGTTCTCAAGTAGCGTCTTGAGGACACGAAAGAGCTCATCGCCGCTCGCCGCGGAGACTAGTTCCCGCGGCCTGCAGCAACGCATCAAGAAAGTAGAGATCAGCGAGCCAGATCCTTGTCTTCCTTATTCTTTTGCCCTTGTGTATTTCGGGCGTAGCCGCATGTGGCTTTTTAATTATCTTTCTAATTATGTAAGACAATTAATCGTCCTTATCTTTCTGTGGAAGATCAATGTTGCGAGGCTGGAATGAAGAAAACTCTTGCTGTGGTGACCCTGGCGTTGCTGTTCTTCTAGTTGCTGCTGGGCTTCCTTCAGTTTCCTGCTTTCTTTTGATGTAATAATCGGTTTAGGATGTGGATTGTGTCGTCGGTTGTGAAATGTTGGGTTCTAGCGCGGATGTTTGGCCTTTGTTGTCCTCTTGGGATGTTGCGATTTCAATCTGGTAGCTTTTAGTCCTTCGTGTTAGGCTGGAGTTGTGCTGAACTTCTTGTGAATTGTGGTGGTTTTCAGTAATGAAAATCGGAAGGGGCAAGCCCTTCTTTGATCAAGAAAAAAAATAATCATCCTTATATATTCATCAGTCTTGCTATAAGTCGCAGTAGATGCTATATAGGTCCATCGGATCTTACATCAAGATCCATGCTTTCAGATTTTCTTTTTTCTCTCTTAAATCTCAGTCGAGTGAGACATAGCCACGCCATTAAACAGAGGCTCGGGCGCCATTAATGGAGACCTTGGGAGAGAGGTGGACGGCAGATGGAGGTCAAAGGGCTCTCCTCCCGATAAGCACGCGCAGGGGTCTGATCGCACGCCTCTTGTACTCAAATAGCTACCCTGCACGGCGCCTCCTAGCTAATAAAAAATGGGGACGCGTGGCGGCACGTAAATGGTACTAGTAAGTAGAACGCCCACGGTTTCAATAATACTTGTGTTTTCGATTGTAACGTAACAACACTTGTTCCAAAATGACTTTGTTGATTGTTAATGTGTGCGCCTTCGCAAATCGGACTGCAAATTTACCACAGCATGTTGGTGCCATGTCATGGCACCAAGCCAAGTTTCATTATTTTCATGCGTGTTTTGGATTTACAGGAATTAAAAAACTAAGTTTCTCAATGTTTCCAACCCAGCCACGACGCCCAGAATTTTGAATTTCATTCCCATTTCTTGCATGGAACCTAGAAATTTACCCGAGGACACACATGTGATTTTTCAACCAACTTTGGTGCACTGGAACATGTGCTTGTATTTCAAATTTGAATTATGCACACAAAGGTGACACGTTCCCTCCCAGAACCACGAGCCTTCTTGAGAGAAGCTCCGATTTGCAAGAAGCTTATACCAAAATTTGTTCCTATTCAGCCAATTTTTTTTACCACGGCATGGTACTACCATGACACGACACCATGCCAAGTTTCATGATTTTAAAACCAAGTTTCTCAATGTTCTCGATCGAGCCACGATGCCCAGATGTTTGAATTTTATTCTCATTTTTTGCATGGGACCTACTCCCTCCTTCCATCTATATAGGGCCTAATGTGTTTTTCAAGACAACCTTTGACTATTGACAAGATTAATAGCACATGAGGTGTATACTATGAAAATTATATTATTGGAAGCTCCTTTGACATACAAATTTGAAGGTATGCTTTGTGTAAGTTGCATGTCATATATTATTGCTCTAACGTTTGGTCAAAGTTAGCCTCGAAAAACGCATTAGGACCTATATAGATGGAAGGAGGGAGTAGAAATTCACCCAAGGACACAAATGTGATTTTTCAACCAACTTTGGTGCACGGGAGCATGTGCTTGTAGTTCAAATTTGAAGTATGCACATTAAATGACCAAAAACTCAATTAATGTGTAAATAAGGCCAAACGAAGCCGGAATAATTCCAAAATTCAACAGGGCACTCATGTAGTTCTATGTTGACTTTGTAAATAAACTCAAGGGGGACAACGTATATCGTTTCGCACTCAAAGGTGGCACGTTCCCTCTCAGAACCACGAGCCTTCTTGAGAGAAGCTTCGGTTTGCAAGAAGCTTATACCAAAATCTGTTCCTATTCGGCCAATTTTTTACCACAACATGGTAGTACCATGACATGACATCCATGCCAAGTTTCATGATTTTCAGACGTGTTTTGGATTTACAAGAATGTTAAAACCAAGTTTCTCAATGTTCTCGGCCGAGCCATGATGCCCAGATGTTTTAATTTTATTCTCATTTCTTGCATGGGACCTAGAAATTTACCCGAGGACACAAATGTGATTTTTCAACCAACTTTGGTGCACGAGAGCATGTGCTTGTAGTTCAAATTTGACTTATGCACATTAAATGACCAGAAACTCAATTAATATATAAAAAACGACAAACGAACCCGGAATAATTCCAAAATTTAACAGGGCACTAATGTAGTTCTATGTTGCCTTTGTTAAGAAACTCAAGGGGGGGGGCAGCGTATATCGTTTCACACTCAAAGGTGGCACGTTCCCTCTTAGAACCACGAGCTTCCAAATCGGCCCAATTTTTTACCACAACATGTTAGTGCCATGACATGACACCATGCCAAGTTTCATGATTTCTAGGCGAGTTTTGGATTTACATGAATTTAAAATCAAAGTTTCTCGATGTTCTCGGATGAGTCATGACGCCCAGATGTTTGAATTTCATTCTCATTTCTTCCATGGGACCTAGAAATTCAACCAAGGACACACATGTGATTTTTCAACCCACTTTGGTGCACCGGAGCATGTGCATGCAATTCATATTTAGATTATGCACATTAAAAGTCCAGAAACTCAATTAATGTATAAAAAGGCCAAATGAACCCGAAATAATTCCAAAATTTAACAGGGCACTCATATAGTTCTATGTTGCCTCTGTAAATAAAATCAGGGGGGAGGCAGTGTATATCGTTTCGCACACAAAGGCGACACGTTCCCTCTCGGAACCACGAGGCTTGTTGAGAGAATCTCCAGTTTTGCAAGAGGCTTATACCAAAACTTGTCCCAATTCAGCCAAAAATTATACGTATGAAAACAGGGTTTTGATTATCCCAAACATCTCGCTACCTAGACCAATAATGTACTATGATTTGAATTCAACATAAAATGGATACAAATATTTGAATTGGAGAGCGTATGGTACATGTAGTTCATAGTGAAATATGATTACTGCTATATGTATGTTTTTTGTTATCAAGATAGTATTTAAATTATTGTATAACTTGACAACAATCGTATTCAAATAAGGAAAATTGATTCAAATTTAGTCCATATGGTAGACGACAATATATATGTTCACATGGTGGAGTAAAATGTTCATATATGATGTAAGATCAAAATGTACGACTACATCAATTATAAACCGCAAGGTCACCTAACGATATATTCGAATTCAACATAACGTGGATTCAAAAATTGAAATTCGAGATCATGGCATCTGTAATCATATAAAAAGGGACATTACTCTTTCTTTGGTGGGAATTGATTTGTTTTTTGTTGTTGTTGAGGGAAGTGCGAATCGATTTGGTACTATGCAGGGTAATCTTGTTCTCCCGATTTTTTTTACATTTTTCTTGTAGTTTTTTCAATGGCATCTATAGCAATATAGTAAAAGGGGACATGACTCTCTTGTGTCTTGTATGAATTGTTTTTTACACGTTAAGTTTGTTCTGCCGAACAAGGAATCCGCACCTTGTTATCCCGAAATTTTCAAGCTCGAGTATCTTTTGTCTCACCTGCTTTGAAACTCCCGCTTCTTCAACCCGCGCCGCGCCTTGTTATCCCGAAATTTGGACGCGCGCGAGAACTCCCTCCTCATCCGAAATCGCTCCCGCAGCCCAGACACGCGAAATCCCCCTTCTACCCCTCAGCCGGAAATGAAGCTCCACGTCGCGGTGTCAAAACCGGTGGGGGTACGCTGGTAACTTACCCTACATTTCGGAAAAGCCCGTCCCTAAGCTTGGCTCCCCCCTCCCCCTTCGCCCCCCCATTCGTACACCGAGGCCGCCAAAACCCGCGAAACCCCACGCTCCTCCGTCGGCCTCCCGACCGCCGCCCAGCCGGAGACTCTTCCCCGACTACGTCGTCCACCGCAACAGCTCGCCATCCCTCATCCACCGCACTGGATGAGGATCCGTTGTCGATCTCGTCGTCCCGCCGGATTAGCCGCCCCGTCCTCCACGTCCAAGGAGCTGCCCCGACGTTAGCCTCGTCTATCGTGCCACCTCAATCCCCATAGCGCCGTCTTGACCTGCCCCACCGGAACTGCAGCACCCTCACCAATTCCTCCGATCAAGCCGAGGCCAACTCGGCGCCACCAAGGAGGTTCTGCACTCACCGCTGCATTTTATCTTTTATTCGATCTCACGGGGCTGCCGGTGCTCGATACCGAGCAGACATGGCGTGTCTCCATCGACGGTGCCGTCGCCGGCCACATCATCCACGGCGTCTCTCCCCCATGTCGTTGCTTCCTCGGCGGCGACTTCCACAATGACACTAGCTACAGCTGCTCCGGCTCTCGCTCGCGCTGCGGCTCTGTTCTTGCTGTCGATCGCGCTGCTGCACTGCTCCTGCTTTCGTTCATGCTGCTGCTCTGCTCTTGCTCTCGCTTGCGCTGCTGCTGCTGCACGACCTCCGACAGCTACAGGAGTTGCTGCTTTAGCACTCGCTCGTGGTGCTACTGCACGACTTGCTCTCTGCTAGTGCGTTCCCTGCTCGAGCGTCTGCTGATTTAGATCACTGCTTCTTTGCTACTAGTGCTCGAACGCCCTAAACATCTATTGCAATGCTCTGTTACTAGTTCAATCAGTTTCGACAGTAAAATTCAGTTTCGACTATGAAGTTCATTTTCTTCAGTTAAGTTCAGAGTGAACAGTACTTACAGCATCTGTCGGAGCGGCCGTGGCGCGGCTGATGCGTTTTACATCTAGCACTTTTTGGTGATGTATTTTACATCATCTATTGCAGATGATATTAGGGTCCCACTTCAGATTAACGTTGTCTGTCTTGTCATGCTTCAGCCTCATCGCCGTACACCTTAGCGGAGCTGCTCCAACGACGAAACCGTCCATCACAGTGGAGCAGTACCCTCGGCGCCGTTTCCAGAGGCCTCGGATCTTCTTCCCCGCCTCCGACAGTCACACCAGCATCATCACCATCCTCCACATCCAACCCAATGATGCTGAGGTCGACAAGGCTATGCCAAAGAGGTTGTACACTCGTCGCATCACTTTGTTTCTCCATTCCTCTGTTCTTCCAATTCATGTGAGCCAAACACCCAGGTTGACTGAAATCCTATGTTTCCAAATGCTCTGTTTCTCCATCATCGACTGAGCAGATGAACCTGAGGACTACACAGTTCCGAAAGAGAGGTCGCAGTCTGTCGTGTTTGCTTACATTATACATCAGTTATTATTACCTGCTACTTTACCGTTCAATCTTGAGTTTTGAATTGCCCATGGGTCTCATATCGAGCCAGCAACGAATAGTATCTGTCTACTATCTGGTTCATCTGGGGTCTTCTATGTGGTTCATGTTGGGTGGGCAACAAACAATAGGTGATCCATTGTCTATCTTTTTAAACTGAAGCTATAATCTACCTGCTATCATTAGTTTTGGATCCATCCACTCGTTTGCTACCATCAGTCTTGATTTTTGCATGCACCCCTTAGGCCTTACAAAATCTAACTATTTTTTTATTATGCATGTCAGATATTGTACACAATCGTACTGAACATGTAGAGAAGAAGAGAAGACCGTTGCGTGCGAATATAATGTCATGCAGACGCCGCTCCATGGTGGGCGAAGTGCCCCCCTCCTGCATTTCCAGATTGTATTCCAGAGGAAGATAACTGTTCAGATGGAGATTCAGAAGGAGCCGACCACGCCTGTTTACCACTTGAGGTGTTTGCTCTAACCTAGCATGCTGATGTTGGTCATATCATGCATATGGCGCCTTGCATTGCTTACATTATACATCTTATATGTCATCAGCTTAGTTTAGATTTGCTTTGTGTGAATGCCACCTGTTTGGTTTCTATATCATACTCCCACCATTCCTAAATATTTGTCTTTTTAGAGATTTCAACAAGTGACTACATACGAAACAAAATGAGTGAATCTACACTCTAAAATATGTCTATATACATCCGTATGTGGTAGTCCATTTGAAATCTCTAAAAAGACAAATATTTAGGAACGGAGGGAGTATATGGGAATTATGCAATGCCATCTTCTTTAGCCAGGCATCATATATGTGAATCATGCAATGCCATCCTGTTTAGCCAGTCATCGTATATGTGAATTGTATTGTGCCATATTTTTTTCCATAATGTATTCCATTTGTCAACAATGTTTATACATTCATCTACTCTTCCTATGCATCAGCCATTTGAGTCGGTCATGGGAAAATCTGGAGTGAAAACAAGGTCTTCTGAGCAGTCAGTGCTACCCGTCGATGCAGATTTCTTGCTGGTTACAGATAGCTCCTCAGAGGAGGATTCAGAGAGAGATGACCAGTCGTATTCCCCCCCGAGGTGCATGCTCTAACTTGGCTGGGTTATATTGCTCATATCATGCATATGGTGTCTT
This sequence comes from Triticum aestivum, assembly GCF_018294505.1. NCBI lineage: Eukaryota > Viridiplantae > Streptophyta > Magnoliopsida > Poales > Poaceae > Triticum > Triticum aestivum. The sequence goes on from NC_057805.1 coordinate 26,346,265, forward strand.
GCATTGCCATGCCATCTGCTTAGATTAGACATGCTTTGTGTGAATGCCTCATGTTTGCTTTCTATATCAGATATGTGAATTATGCAATGCCATGTTTTTAGCCAGTTATCATATATGTGAATTATGCACCGCCATGGAGCCAGTCATCATATATGTGAATTATCTCATGCCTTCTTTTTTTTCATTACATATTCCATTTGTCGACAATCTGTGTATATTGAACTACTCTTCATGTGTATCAGCCATTTGAGCCGGTTATGGAAAAATCTGGAGTGAAAACAAGGTCTTCAGAGCAGGCAATGGTACCTGCTGAAGCATATATCTCGATGGTTACAGGGAGCTCCTCAGAGGAGGATTCAGAGACAGATGACCAGTCCTATATCCCACCTGAGGTGTATGCTCTAAGTTGCAATGTTTATATTTCTCATATGATGCATATGGTGTCTTGCATTGCTTAGTTTAGACATCATATGCACAATATTGAATTCTATCTGCTTAGTTTAGAGATCATACATGCGAGTGCCAGCTGCTTAGTATATGAATCAATTATGTCAATTATATCATGCCATCCTGTATACTTAGACAACATGTATGTGAATTATTTCATCCCAACCTATTTTAGAAAGACATCATATAGTTTTGTCATGTCATCCTGTTTAGGTACTCATCATATGTTGAATTATGCCATTATATCCTGTTAAGTTATCCATCATATACCTGAAACTGTGTCATGCTATCCTGTTTAGTTAGGCATCATATATGTGAAATTGTGTCATGCTGTCCTGTTTGGTTAGACAACATATATGTGAATTACCACATCTGTCTATCATACAATGTCTGCACGTTCAATTTCTTTTCTTGTTTATCAGCCATTTGAATTGGAGGGGGGGATGGCAGTATCTAAGGGAGCAAAAACCCGTTCTTCACAAAAGACAGTGCTACCCGTCGATGCAGATAGAACCATGGTTGTACTGGCCCACAAACTAGCCCCACCACACATAATCGAGACTCTTCCAGATTGCACACTTACACCGTTGGGCAGAGAACCAGCTACAACCCATCTAACCGCAACCCCAGCGGATAGTAACCCACTTATAGTTGACAAAGCACCATGTCCACCACAGAGTACCCCCACACGAGCAGTTTGTAAAGCTACTGCAGTGCCCAAAGCACGAAGACCACCACAGCTAACCTAAACTCCACGTTTAAAGCAGAAGAGCAACTGTTCTCAGGTCAGATTCCGTAGCTATGGTCCATAATCCTTTGCTGTTGCATCACTGTATTTACTCATACCAACTACTTTCGAATTTGAAGGATCCAATTGAAACTCCAATGGCGCAACAGGTATGTTTTAAACCTATTTCTTTAACTGGATTGCTGTTCTAACTTCTTGCTCTATGTTGGTTTAAGTTTAAGTTGTATAAATAGTTATGTTCTCATATGATGCACATTACAAGTGCTGCCAATGCTGTGTAGTTTCTCACACTTATATTCTGTCTATGCTGCTGTGTCTTAAAAATATATGAGTTGAAATGTGTCTCTATCTTGATTAGGGAACATAAACTAGAATGATATGGACAATACAGTGACCATAGCACATAGATATATGTTTGTTTCATGCTGTTATCCTGTCCACCTTACTACTGAACCGGTTTACCAAAATGAGTTTCGTATACTACAAGCTAAACCTGTGATGTGTCTGCTTGTTTCTCTTGTAGTATGCAAACAGAATATTGGAGAAGAGCACCCCACTATGCAATGGTAGAGAAAGTAATGCAGATAAGGTTCAAGATAGTGAGACAACCCTGTTGGTCTCCAAGAAAGGTGATAAAAACGATCTTGTAGACAGTGAGAAAACCCCACAGTCCTGCGTTGATGTAGTGTTCGAGTTACTGGCCAGTACTGCTGGTGAAAGGATCGATATAGTTGACTAGAGGGGGGGGGTGAATAGGCAACTAACAATTTTTAGCTTTTCTTTACCAATTTAAACTTTGCATCAAAGTAGGTTGTCTAGATATGCAACTAGGTGGGCAACCTATATGATGCAACAACAACTAGCACACACGCAAGGAAGGGATACAACACAATATAAGCGCGCACAAGTAAAGGTAAGAGATAACCAAAAGTGGAGCCGGTGGGAACGAGGATGTGTTACCGAAGTTCCTTCCTTTTGAGGGGAAGTACGTCTCCGTTAGAGCGGTGTGGAGGCACAATGCTCCCCAAGAAGCCACTAGGGCCAACGTATTCTCCTCACGCCCTCACACAATGCGAGATGCCGTGATTCCACTATTGGTGCCCTTGAAGGCGGTGACCGAACCTTTACAAACAAGGTTGAGGCAATCTCCACAACTTAATTGGAGGCTCCCAACGACACCACGAAGCTTCACCACAATGGACTATGGCTCCGCGGTGACCTCAACCGTCTAGGGTGCTCAAACACCCAAGAGTAACAAGATCCGCTAGGGATTAGTGGGGAGAATCAAATTTCTCTTGGTGGAAGTGTAGATCGGGGCCTTCTCAACCAATCCCGAGCAAATCAACAAGTTTGGTTGGCTAGGGAGAGAGATCGGGCGAAAATGGAGCTTGGAGCAACAATGGAGCTTTTGGGGGAAGAGGTAGGTCAACTTTGGGGAAGAAGACCTCCTTATATAGTGGGGGGAACAATCCAACTGGTACCCCCCACACCAGCCCCGCAGAGAGCAGTACTACCGCTTGGCCAGCGGTACTACCGCTTGGCCAGCGGTACTACCGCTCCCCCTCGCGGTACTGCCGCTGGGCCTAGAGCGGTACTACCGCGGTGGTCAGGGCGGTACTACCGCATACGAGAGGTACTACGGCCCCCACTGCCGCGGCTAGTACCGTAAAACCCGACACGAAAAAAGACCCCTCGAATCGAGGCGGTACTAGCACGAGACCGCAGCGGTACTACGGCTGGGGGCTACCAGCGGTACTACCGCTCTGCAGCGGTACTACCGCTCTAGAGCGATACTACCGCTTGTAGCACCCAAGCGGTACTACCGCTCCGGCCCGCGGTACTACCGCTGGGACCAGAGAGGGCACACTGAGAAGGGGAACGAGCCCATCATTGAAGCGAAAAGGCTCAGAGGGGGGCAAAGGAAGTGTACGTGATGATTCCGCCCTAGCCTTTCCAAAGCGGACCCCCTCTTGATAGTACGGTGAACCCTATGAAACTAGTCCACCAAACTAATTCGAAATGACTACACCGTCTTCGCTTCAAGCTCCGAGGGGAGGGAATCGTCTCGTGCCAAAAGGATGAATCTCTGAAAACACTCAATGCACACGATTAGTCCGCAAAAGCATTGTCATCAATCACCAAATCATCTTAGGGATAAATATGCCCTTACAATCTCCCCCTTTTTGGTGGATTGATGACAATACGGGATTTGCACAAACGGGAAAAGACAAAGGACATAAGCAAACCCCAAATCTCTAAAATATAGACGGGCTCCCCCTAGATGTGTGCCATCAAGATAAGTGCTTTGGACTGCACGACACACATACTAGGATCAACACTCCCCCTGTATTTTAGAGACCAACAACCTAAGCGAGATTCAAGAGAGCAGGATATATAACATAATAAGCATGCGACTCATGAGATACCAAATGACTAGAGACATAGATAAAGATATGATAAAGATAAGGTAGCATATGTCTCACACCATATGACTGGAACTAAGGTCTCACTGAACACAAAACCAAACAAAGCACAAGGTAGCAAACACAACGAAAGCACAAAGACAAAGACACACTCGCAACACAACGACGCAAATCCCTAAACTCTCTCCCCCTTTGGCATCGAGACACCAGAAGGGGCAAAGAGCTAACCTACGGCTCCAGGTGAGAGCATGCTGAGGATCTCGAACATCAGGACTCTGCGTGATCATCTGCACCGCCGTCCTCGGCCGGAAACTGCTTGGCATCTGAATCGGTCCACGGACAGTGCTGCTCGATCCACTCCTCCTCCTCAGTGATCTAACCCTCAGAGCCGTTGGTGACTGTCGCACCCAACTGACGCATAAGCTCCTTGTGACGTCCCCTTGCCTTCTTCTCAGCCACATGAGTCATGTACTGACTGTGAGACTCCATGCAGAACAGCTTCTTCATCTTGTGTTTGAGTTTCTTTGCCCAAGAGGGCTCTGCCGCAGAAGGCTCTGTCCCAGAAGGCACATAATCCTCATCGTCATCATCGGCATCAGCCTCGCCCTCGGTCTCCATGGCAGCAGCAGAAGATGGAACTCCAGATCTAGGAACGGATGTGCCCCAATTATCCTTCTTCCTCAGACGCTTGATCTCATGAGAAACCAACTCTCCAGTTTCCAGCTCCTCCTCAGGATAGGTACGTCTCCAGGCCTTCTCAATGAGCAACATAATGAGCGGACCATAAATCGGGCACTTGCGCTCAGAAATAGCAGCAAGAAGTTCAGACCAGATAACATGAGAGATCTCCAGGGACTCGCCAGTGTTTGCGTCCTTCTCATGCTGGCAGAAGAGAAGCATGTCCACGAGATAAGAGTGTACCATGTCCAGATTCCCGATACGAGGGAAGAGAGTCTCGTGGAAGATACGGTGAAGGATGTCCAGAAAGGCAGACAACTCATAGGTTTCCTTCCTGGTCTCAGGGTTGACCTTCCGAGTACAGTAGGGCCAGAGGGCTTGCTTGTGAGTGGAGGTAACATTGCGGTGAGGACGAAATCCGACTGGAGGTCTCGAGCCCTTGATCTTCCACCTCAAGCAACTCCATGAAGGCCTTCCACTTGACAGCTAGCAACTTCCCATTAGTCATCCAAGGCAGAGTCCTGTCTTCACCAGTTCCTAGGTGGACAGTGGCAAAGAACCGAGCCAGCAAATCTGCATCAAAGTCCTTGTTGAACTGCATGATCCTGAGAATGTTCAACTGAGAGCACATCTGAAGGGCATCACCAAAGTACTCAGGGTCCTTCTCCATAGCATCCGTGTTGATGGAATGAACATTGACAAAGAGGTTCTTCTTAGCCTTGATCACGTCAAAGTAGGTGGCAAATTGAAACCGGTTCCAGAACGGGCGATTGACAAGGTTGGATTCTTGGTCTTCCTCATATGGGTTGCGGCGACGCCTGTCCCAGAATTCCTTGCTAGTCATCTCAGTCACCTTCTTGCCACTTAGCTTCGGCCTGTTGGCAGTCTTCTTCTTGAGAGGAGGATTAGCACTTGAGGAAGCACCTACTGGCGGCGGTGGAGCACTGGAGGAACCACCTGCAGGCTCAGATGAGCGGTACCGCTTTGACGTTGAACGCCCGGGGTTGACACGGCGGACTTGCTGCTCAGGATGTTCATCACCTGGAACCAAACACAAGGACACACGAAACAACCAGAAGGAACGATCAAAACCAAATAAACACAACAAATATGGATCAACATGTTATAGGAAACGATGGAACTGAGCATCCGGCGGTAGTACCGTGCCTGCACAGCGGCAGTACCGCACCAGCGGTAGTACCGTGCCTCCACGGCGGCAGTACCGCTCCAGCGGTAGTACCGCGCCAAATGGGCGGTAGTACCGCCCGAGACGGGGCACGGAGGATCCCTACTGCCGTGGTCAGATCCGGCACTACCGGGGATGCCAAATTCAAAAATAAACCTACCAAACATCAATCCAAAGAGTCTAGTTGCCTTCTCCAACCTACTCAAGCCTAGATTTGGACAAAAATCTAGAGATGCAACCACTATTGCCCCTAAAACGCGAGATCTGAAAACTACACAAGAAGATAAGAGGAACGGGGGCAATACCGGCATCCATGGCAAGAGAACGAGGTGGGGATCGACTCCACCGAAGAAAATGGAGAGGAACGGTCCGGAGACGGAGGGCCGCCGGAGCCCTCCCGCGGCGAGATGGCGCTGGAGAGAGGAAGAGGAACGAGGGGACGAAGCAAATGGGTATGGGGGGAGGAAACCACCCCTGCCCACGACTTAACCCCCTGGCCCCGCCCCTCAGCAGTAGTACCGTGGTGATTGGCGGTAGTACCGCTTGGCCACATGAGCGGTAGTACCGCTCCCGTATAGCGGCAGTACCGCTCCAGCGGTAGTACCGCGCATTCACAGCGGTAGTACCGCCCAGTGCAACTCAAAACTAGACTCAACACCTATGGCACAAAAAGAAAGGAAGGGAAACGACGACAAGAAGAGAGAACCAACACAAAGCAACAAGAGCACCAGCAAGAGAACAAGAACCACACACCTCTACACGAGAGGGCAGTGGCCGAGGCCACCTATGTTTGAGTCAATTGGTATGGCACCGCGAAGAATTATCCTTGGGCCCATGACCAAAACTCGTCTTTGAAGCACAAGTACCATAAAAAATGGCTAATGTGAAAGAGTGAGATTAGTTTATGCATTATGGGGGGAGGAAGAGTTCATTGAGAGAACAACACTCCCCCTATGTCCATGCCTACACCTAGACAAGAATGCATGATGAATGTGAGGGGTGTGCAAAGGTTCAAACCACATTGCTCGAATCAATGATATTTAGCTCATGCCTTAACTCGCGAAATCTTGCTTCATCCAATGGCTTCGTGAAAATATCTACAAGGTTATCATGAGTGTTGACATAGTTGAGCTCGATCTCCCCTCGCCTAATATGATCCCGGATGAAGTGATACCGAATCTCAATATGCTTCGTCTTGAAGTGTTGCACCGGGTTGAGAGAAATCTTGATGGCACTTTCATTGTCACACCAAAGAGGCACTTTGTCACAAATGACACCGTAATCCTTTAAAGTTTGCCTCATCCATAAGAGTTGTGCACAACAACTCCCGGCCGCCACATACTCCGCTTCGGTGGATGAGAGAGACACACAACTTTGCTTTTTAGAAGACCAACTTACCAAAGAGCAACCAAGAAATTGGCACCCTCCGAAAGTGGATTTCCTATCCACTTTGTCTCCCGCCCAATCGGAGTCCGAATAACCTACAAGCTTGAAGTTTGCTCCTCTTGGGTACCATAAGCCAAAGTTTGAGGTATGAGCCAAATATCGAAAGATTCGCTTGACCGCCACAAAGTGGCTTTCCTTAGGTGCGGCTTGAAACCGTGCACAAATTCCCACACTCAACATGATATCCGGTCTAGATGCACAAAGGTAAAGCAAGGATCCAATCATGGAGCGATATACCTTTTGATCCACCGCTTTACCATTGGGATCAATGTCAAGTTGGCACTTGGTGGGCATTGGAGTGGAAGCCGGCTTGACATCACTTAGCTTGAATCTCTTTAGCATGTCTCTAGTGTATTTGGCTTGGTTGATGAAGGTTCCTTGATCATATCTGAATCATAGCTTAACCCCCTTTGGGAACCATGTGGATCGTATTCGAATCAGCATCGTTAAACAACTTTTAAGGTCATTTGGGGGCTTCCTGTTCAAACATGGGTCGTATTCGAACCAAAGAGAACATAGCTGTCGGTACCCTCTTGATCGGCATCGCCAAACCCACTGGGGGCTACATGATCGCATTCGAATCCTAGCTTAATCCCTTTGGGACGGGTCTCTGGTCGTATTCGAACCGGAAGCCCCTAAGTTTTGATTTTCTGATTTACAACAAGTTCTTCTGGTTGTATCAACAATGTGTACGTCAGTTCTTATTCCGCCGACTTAACTTTGGTTCACAGTGTTAGTCACACACAATAAGCATTATCAAAACTGGTAAACCGGCGTTGAGGTACCAACCCTATTATCCGGGTTACATAAATCGGAGGTATACTTGAAGGCCTGTAAGTATGCTATTATGGTTGCATCAAGGATATAATTGAGGACCAGTCTTTGGTGACTTAGATTCATATTCCGGGTTATACGCATCAGACTATAATTCTCCGTGCGGTAAGCCGCCTAGAGATTTGTGACTTGTTTTTCTATGCAGGATGGTTAAAGACAACTATTCGAGCTTAAGGAAAATAAATGATCAATTATGACCCGGAGGAATATAAAGGAAGCAACTTTAACAGAGCTAAGCATTCAACATGTGCACGATGGCACGACAAGATTAACATGTTTGTCCTACTCTATTACAAGACTCCCAGAGTCCAAAAGGTGAGGCATTGCTCTAAGGTGCAACCATAAGCCGTCTAAAGATCAAGGTGCTTGTGGAGTCGAAGCTTCCGGCTCATCCCTCTCCGCTCCTCCGGTTGATCCCATGACCTGGAAGGTTGACGATTTCCAGTCAATGCCGCTCAAAGCTTCAAATTGAGTCTCCTCGTCAATTAACCCGGCCGGGTCAATGTCTGGGGCAAAGGTGTGCTTACGAGTCGGCGGGACCAAGCTGATGGCTTCATAACACGGAGTGGGGATCCTCTGATTCTCTGCGTCGTAGCCCGGCTGGTACTTGGTGAGGTCGGTGTCATTCCCAATCAGGGTGGCCACCGGGCGCACGATCTTCACGCAGGCAGCAAAGTCTTTTTGATCGAAGGGGGTGCCGTCTTCCTTCAGGCTGGGATATCCAAGTGCGATGTCAGCCGGGTCTAGCTCTGGAAGGAAAGCCTTGGCCCGGCTCAGAGCAGCTATGGCTCCGGCTCTTGCAGAGGCCCGTCGCAGCTCTTGGAAACGCTGAGGAAGAACGGCAAGCCGGCGAAGTACGTCTGCCAGGTGGGTCAGAACCTCATTGGACAGGGCCACCATGGCCAAGGCGCGCTGTGACCCGGTGTAGAGTTGCTCCACCAAAGTGTACACGGCCTTCAGCTTGGTCAGCACATTTTGATTAAGGTTGGCGCTTCTGGGACCTGTTTTACAATGTCAGGTAAGCCGCTAGCAATGATGGAACTTATGAGACATAGAGAATGTACACTTGTTGAAAGTCTGCAGAATGGCTTACCAAAGATTGCGGCGACCATCTGTGACACATGGCGTTTTAAGCCGGAGAGTTCGGCGGTTCTCTTTGTCAGAGCCGCCTCCGCCTGTTCGGCCCGGCTGACCAGAGCAGCCTTCTCTTCGGCCCAAGTTTTCCTTTCAGTTTCAAACTTCTTCTTCAGCTTTTCTTGAGCAGCAACACTGGATTCAAATTTAGCGTTGGCCTTCCGGGTCTCAGTTTCCTGAGTCTTCAGGCGGTTCTTCAGCTCAGAGATATCAGCCTCAAATTTTTTGCAAGCAGCCTGTACCATTTCCGGGTTATAGCATGAATAGTTATTATAAGTCCCAAGCACTTTCCAAGCAAAGACACTTGGCACTTGGGGGCTAATGTATGCTGAACGGTTCTATCTACGAATTGCCGGTTCATGAAAGTAAGCCGGAAGGTAAGTCTACAACATATTCTATTATAAGTAGTAGACTTGGGGGCTAGTATGGTAAAGATGACTATGCAGTAAGCAAGAGGGTGGTACCTCGGACTTCTGCTGTATCTGCTTCACCATGTCAATCTCCAGGTCCCGGCTGCTGTGCACCTAATTGACATAGCCGGAGATGATATCTCCAATGCTCAAGTTAGCGTAATTGGTGATGTCCAGCTTGGCCCTGCGGCGCTCTAGCAATTCTTCTTTGGCAGAGCACTTAGCCAGCGCAGTGAGTCTCCCCGGCTCGACAAACTCCGTCCATGTGATTACCACGTCCGGGTCATCGGCCGGCTGAGCCGGGTTGGAGATATCCGGATTGGTAGAAGTCTCTATGACTGGCTCGTCGGTTGGAGCGGTGGCGTCAGGAGCAGAGACAACTGGCGGCTCTTGAGCTGAAACCTCCGGCTCAGTCAAGACCGGCTCTTCGACCGGTTTATTCTTCTTTGATCTCTTGCTGAGCTTTGCCTGGGCACTGAAAGGACAAAAGGTTAGTACAAAAGCATGAGTAAAGATAAGCACAACAAGAGATCATCATCATTACCCGGGTACGGTCTTGAAAGCCGGCAGGTTCAATTGCATAGAGTCACCAGAGGAAGGTGAAGTTTCCTGATAATTTGAATAAGAAGAATTGAGCGGTTGACGTATAACGCCTGCCAAAGGATGAAAAGGATATAAGTTGGAGATAACCTCGGCCCGGCGCTTCCTTGACGCTTTAGGTAAGCCGGAGGAGAGGTCTGCATCCTTGTTGGTCCGGGTGTGCCGCCGGCTCTCATGAATCTGTTGCTTCAAAAGAAATTGAGGATCTTGATAAGCTAAAGGATGTGAAAATCTTACTTTTCGGGTTACTCTTCGGACTTTCGGCCTTGGCAAGGGCTCCGAGTCGGAGGAAAGTGTCGTTACCTCTTCAGTCACCGGGTTACTTGCTCCGGTGTCATCCTGCTGATGATCAGTATCGATAAGGTGGACAGAAATGAACAAGAAACAAAACAAGAGCTTACAGATTCAGGGGTTACCTCTGACTCGGAGCTGTCACTTAGCTGAAGCAGCTCTGAGGCAGTAGGCCTGCTTCCCTTCTTGCGGGGAGCGGCTCTCCTGGCGGCTTTCTTAGCCTTCCTGGCTTTTTTGGCCGCTTCATGGTCATATTTGACCCCCCAGAACTTGTCATTAGCCTGAAACATACAACAAAGATTTCTTAAGGTTCAGATGGAAACTATTAAAAAGAAAACCAAGGTGTTCAGGTCAGTGGCTTACCGCCGGAGCCGGGTTAGCTTGGCAGAAGGGGTTCAGGCCGGTTCTCCCACAGTCGGCTAAGCTCTCATTCAGGAGAGACTTGGTCATGTCGTCCACAACGTCCTCAGGAAGATCGTTGGGGCTGTGCCGCAGAGGGTCGTCCTTCCGGCCCGTGTAAGCACACGTTAAGCCGGGGCAGCGGCTCAAGGGGATCACCCGCCAAGAGATCCAAACCCGGACCAGATCAATACCGTTGAGGCCGTTTCCCAGGAGAGCTTTGATCTTGTTGATGGTGGGGATCAGAGGCTGACGCTCGGCTTGAGAGAGTTTATCTGGCAAAGGGTGATTTGGCTCCAGACGCAGGGCGCGAAAGCCGGGCAGAGGGCTCTCGTCAGCCGGAGAAGTGTCCTGGCAATAAAACCACGTCTGGTTCCAGTCCTTCGGATGGCTTGGCGGCTCAGCATAAGGAAAGAGGTAGTCTCTCGGGCGTTGAATGGAGATTCCACCAAGTTCCAGGCTCGGCCCGTTGGCGCACTCATTCTGGCGGTTCAGATAAAAGAGCTCTCTAAAGAGCAGCAGGCTGGGCTCTTCTCCAAGATAGACTTCGCAGAATACTTGGAAGTTGCATATATTTGACACGGAATTGGGTCCTATGTCTTGCGGCCGCAGATCAAAGAAGTTCAGAACCTCTCTAAAGAATTTTGAGCCGGGTGGTGCGAAGCCCCGGCTCATGTGATCAGCAAATATCACCACCTCACCATCTCTTGGTTGAGGTCTCTCCTCCGACGGATCAGGGGCACGATAAGACATGATTTCCTTCTTGGGCAAATAACCCGTCTTTACGAAATCAGCTAAAGTGTCGTCGGTGACATTGGATCTCATCCAGTTGCACGTGATGGGTGCCTTGGGAGCTTTGGGAGGCATTGTGAAAGATGGAGCCTATGACAAAAGCAAAATGTCCGGTTCAATTATAAGCCGGCAGACGTCTACAGATTAATACTCAATGGCGGCTTATGAGAGGGGCGTAATGACATATGGTTAAGTGCATCGGGTTATCTAAGCCACTGCAGGTATTGTGAGTAATTCAAATTGTCTACAGCTTTATCATAAATGAGCCGGAAATTTTACAGCGCGTGGCTTCTTTTAAGCCGGAAATATGAGCCACCATAGCTCAGCAGATGCAATTTTTGACTATGTGTGGTGAAAACAAGTTTCACAGATTGCAATAATTATTTTGGATCAAACGGTTGGCTAAAGAGAAAAATTTTCTAGACCTAGAACTGACGCAGAAGAAGTCCATGGATTCAGAATGGGATCTTATTTCAAACAAAGGGGATCTACTAGTGTCAAAATGGATGTGCAACAACTACCGCAGGAGCTCTGTGCTACTCTTGGATCAAAACATGACCATAGTGGCAGAACTACAGGGAACTCGCGAAGAACAGCGAAGAACAACGAAGAACAGTGGAACCCTAATGCGGATCTACGGTGGAGAGGTGCAGGGACTTACACGTGCGGAGTTACGGCGGGGGTTCGTCGCGTTTCTCTGGTCACGTCAGGTTGATGCAGCGGCCTGAGTTGGTGAAGACGAGGAAACCCGCGGCGGAGGCGGCGGAGCTCGGGCAGCAGCACAGTGGCGAGAGGAGGAAGAAGATGGAGGCGACGAGTAACTGGAGGCTCATGGGCCGGGCTATTTATAAGGTGAGGCTCATAAGTGGGCGCGAGAAACGAGGAGGCCACGGCGTGATTATCTCACCACAAAAATGCCTCGATTTTCGGGATAGCCTTTAAAGATAAGATCCGTTGAGGATATGGTGGGATAAAAAAATGGACTTAATGGAAGATGACATCATGACGGGTTACCAGGAATCCAGAAGATGACGTCACGGCGGGTTATAACCTTCACACGACCATAAGCCGGAAGATCTTTTCTCTCAAAGAATTGAAGATTGACTCGAACCGGTTCGAATCAATCTGGGGCCTAATGTTGAGGATATAACCCTTAGAGTCACCCGCCAGGAGGGGTCGGGTTACTCATAATGGTCATCACGCGAAGCCCAGTACCAAACTTGAAGACGGCGGGTCAATGATGGGCCTAAGACCCGGAGATGGCTTAAGGCCCGTAGTGATAAACCGCCGTATGGCAAGACTTGCAGTGTAAGGCAAGAATAGTTAGGAGTCCGAGCCGGACACTGTTATGAGCTGGCCGGGACTCTGAGAGCCGCTGGGCGTCAACCTCTCTATATAAAGGGACGACCCGGCGGCGGTTCAGGAACAAGTAAGATCAGATCGATAACCAGACAGGGCGGTTTAGCTCCTGGTCATCGAAACCTCAAGTAATACAACCTCAACTGGACGTAGGCTTTTACCTTCACCGTAAGGGGCCGAACCAGTATAACCCTCGTGTTCCTTGTCCCGTTTAACCCCTTTAAGTTTCCTAGCTGCGATGGCTCCACGACTAAGTCCTAGGTCAAGGACATCTGCCGTGACAATTCCACGACAGTTGGCGCCCACCGTGGGGCGAGCGCACGATGGATTTGAGTTCTTGAAGGGCAGCTTCGAAGGGCTCAAGGGATACGCTGTGGGCCGGATGACCAAGAGTCGTCGCGGCAAGCTCTACATCGACGATGCAAACTGGGGCCCCGATGCCGGCTCAGTTGAGTACGGGTACCGGGTCCCCTTCGGCGGAATTCATGTCTTCATTGGCAAGATTGGGGAGCCGGGCCCTGAGCCGGATCTCTGCGCCGATCTCATCGAGAAGGCTCAGCGCGCACGACCCGCCCGGGCCCTACCTGCCTTGAAGCATGCTTTTGTGGGATGTATTCATGGAGGACTCTCTGATGGATCCGGATCTGGTGATGAGACGGCCGCCGGCTCTGACGGCGAGTCGGCTACGGATGAGTCAAACTCGTTATATCAACTCCAGGATGGTAGGCTCCGGGGCTGTTCCGACGGCGACAGTATTCCGGACCCTTTTGAGCCGCCGAGCCGGGTTGGAATCTTCATGGCCGGTGCACAGCCTGTTCAAAACCCTGCCGCCGGGTCAGGAAACCCGGTGCCCTCGCCGGCTCAGGTGCTGATGGATCTCACGGACAAGATGACGGCCCTGTTGACCGCTACGGTTGACCCGGCGGATCAAGCTCAGCATGACGCGGAGGTGGCACAGTGAAAGTTAGATCTAGTAAAAGCCAAGGAGGATCTGGCGGCGGAAGGGATCAGGATGGCTGCAGAGAGGGCGGCTCTCGACGCCCAGACTCAGCTGATTCAGGCACAATCTTTCCGTCTCACGATGGATCAAAACGCGTCCAATGAGGTCATGAGAAGGAGGCACCACAAGACCCAATCTCGACTCCCTCCGGCTTACGACCCTCGAAACCTCTTCAACACGCCTGGGGCAGGGCCTAGTAACCCGCCAGAGATCATAGCACCCGGGACTAGAACGCCAATTCAACCTCAAGTGATGGGGCCTCCCCGGGTGAACCCTGCCCCGCCTCAGTTTGTGCCAATACCCCCGGGTCATTATGACAACCCGTTGGAAAACATGGTCGCCGCGGCGGCGCGGCTGGCAGCTCTCCCAATTGACGGTGACTCTCCAACGGCGGTTGAAACCCGCGGGTCAGAGAACTCCTTCAGACGGCTCTGGCGCAGCAAGAGGCGTATTCTTATATCCGGGACAGGATTCATTCAACCCCTCGTCCAGGCCAGAGCCCGAGTTATAGCAGACACATGGCCTCAGCAACCGGCTCAAGTAACGTCCGACGCCATGACATGCCTCCTGGCCACGACCCGGTTCATAAGAAGCATTTCACGCAGCAGACCAAGACAGGGCACGGCAAGAGGCAGAGCAGGTGCCTCAGTTGACGGCTTACCAGACACCCCCGGCTCATCCAACGGCTTCTATCAATGTGGGTATCCCTACGAGGACTGGAGGTGTCCCTTGTTTAGTCCGGCTCTCCGCAATGAACGTCTACCCAAGGACTTCAAAGGGCCTAGGAAGGTGCCTAATTACACGGCTGATTTACAACCCGGAGCCTGGATCGAGAGTTATGAGATGGCCATGGAATTGCTGGAGGTCAGCGAAGCGGCGATGGCCAAGTACTTCACCATGATGTTAGATGGGACTACCCGAACTTGGTTGAAAGGGCTGCCACCGAATTCCATCGGGTCTTGGGCTGAGCTGAAAGCCCGGTTCATCCAAAACTTCAAAGATACCTGTAGGCAGTCTATGTCAATTGTGGATTTGACTAACTGTAAACAGCAGGAGGGTGAGTCCACGACACATTGGGTTCGCCGGGTCAAAGAGATAATACATTCATCTGATAAGATGGATGCCGGCTCTGCAGTCTTAATGTTGGAACATAATTGTCGTTTCTTGCCCCTGAAGATGAAACTCGGGCGGCTCAAGCGTGATTGTAATGATATGGGTACGCTGATGGCGGCTCTCGTCAAGTATGCCGACTCTGATAGTACCAAGGACCCCGCGTCGGATGATGAAAGGACAGGGAAGGGAAAGAAGAACGGCAATGGCAAGGGTCCTCAGCATAACCCAGCGAACCAAGGGGGTGGCAAGCGTAAGGCCGACGGCAGCCTAGAGTTTGTGGCCAACGCCAGCTCACAGGGCAATAACCAGCGACGCAAGGGGAGGCCACCTCCCCGAGCCAGCGGGTCAGGCCCGACGCTGGAGCAGCTGTTGAATGAGCCTTGTCCAAGGCATGGCTCTAGGGAGAAGCCAGCTACTCATCTATGGAAGGATTGCGCAATCATGAGGGCCTTTAAGAATTCCAATGCCTTTAATGGCAACAATGGCCCGGGCGGCGGCTCAAATCCTAATCCTTAGAACGGTCAAGGGGGCTTTAATCACCAGTCTGGCCAGGGTCATCAACAGCAGCGGGGGGGTTACCAGACCAATCCAAAGCAGCTTAACGGTGGACAGTATCACGTATTTACCACCAGTCTGTGTAAGCGAGATCAGAAGCTTCATAAGAGGGCTGTGAATGCTGTTGAGCCGGCGGTTCCACGCTATTTAAGATGGTCTGAGCAGCCTATTGTGTGGAGTAGGGAGGATCACCCTCCCCGGGTTGATAATCCGGGTCACTTGGCCCTGGTGGTGGCTCCTTAGGTGGGAGGATATAAGTTCACTAAGGTGCTCATGGATGGAGGCAGCAGCATCAACATCCTCTATTATGAGACTTTCCGTCGTATGGGGTTGATTGATAAGAACCTCAGCCAATCCAATACTGTTTTCCACGGCGTGGTGCCTGGTAAGTCGGCTTATCCAGTTGGTAAGATCGAATTGGAAGTGGCCTTTGGAGACGAGTACAACTACAGGGTGGAAAAATTGACCTTTGAGGTGGTCAAGATAAGAAGTCTGTATCATGCCATATTTGGGCGGCCGGCTTACGCCAAGTTCATGGCACGGCCGTGTTACGTGTATTTGCAGCTCAAGATGCCGGGTCACAATGGGACCATTACGGTTCATGGCAGCCGGAAGGTGGCCTTGGAGTGTGAGGAAGGCGATGCGGCTTATGCAGAATCTGTTTGTGCAACAGAGGAGTTGAAGTTTTACAAGGACAATGTTGACCCAACAGATATGACCTCTCTGAAAAAGCCGACTACGGAGCATGAGCCGGCAATGAAATTTAAGTCGGCTGATGAGACTAAACTTGTTGATTTTGTTCCAGGTGATTCATCTCAGCAGTTTAGCATCAGTGCCAATCTGGATCCAAAATAGGAAAGCACGCTCATCGAGTTCATCCGTGAGAATAGGGACATCTTTGCATGGAAACCTTCTGACATGCCAGGTGTACCTAGAGAACTCGCTGAGCACACACTCAATGTTGATCCGAAATTCAAGCCGGTCAGGCAATTCCTTCGGCGGTTCAATGAGGAAAGGCGGAAAGCCATTGGAGAAGAGGTGGCCCGGCTCTTGGCGGCCGGTTTTATTGTTGAAGTCTTTCACCCAGAGTGGTTAGCTAACCCGGTGCTCGTGCTCAAGAAGAATGGCACCTGGCGGATGTGTGTGGACTACACGGACTTAAACAAGGCATGCCCGGCTGATCCTTTTGCCCTCCCCCGTATTGATCAAATCATTGATGCTACGGCGGGTTGTGAGCGCTTAAGTTTCTTGGATGCTTATTCTGGATACCATCAGATTAAAATGGCAGTTAAAGACCAGGAGAAAACAACGTTCATCACTCCCTTTGGAGCCTTCTGTTATGTGTCTATGCCTTTTGGGCTCAAGAGTGCACAGGCGACTTATCAGTGTTGCGTACAGAACTGCCTTCATAACCAGATTGGGCGCAATGTTCATGCCTATGTGGATGATATTTTGGTTAAGTCCAGAGAGAAGGAAACCTTGATAGATGATCTGAGAGAAACCTTTGATAATCTCCGGGTCTACAAGATGATGCTTAACCTGGCCAAGTGTGTTTTTGAGTTCCTGCAGGCAAGCTCTTGGGTTTTCTGGTTTCTCACAGAGGCATTGAAGCTAACCCGGAGAAGATCAAGGCAATCACCTCTCTGGCTAAGCCGGCGTGTATAAATGACGTCCAGCACGTGGCGGGTCGTATCACTGCTTTAAGCCGGTTTATAAGCCGTTTGGGTGAAAAGGCCATGCCACTGTACCAGTTGATGAAGAAAACTGATGACTTTATCTGGAATGATGCTACTGATGCTGCTTTTGAGGATTTGAAGAGACAGCTGGCTGAGCCCCCAGTCCTTGCTGCTCCGGTTGATAAGGAGCCCTTATTACTGTATGTAGCTGCTAACACACGAGCCGTCAGCGTGGCTGTGGTGGTGGAGCGCAAGGAGGAGGGTAAAGAGTATCCGGTTCAGCGGCCGGTTTACTACGTTAGCGAAGTGCTCATAGAGTCCAAACAACCGTATCCACATTGGCAGAAGCTTGTTTATGGTGTATTCATGGCAAGCCGGAAGCTTAAGCACTATTTTCAGGGTCACCCTATCACTGTGGTTAGTTCTGCCCCCCTTGGAGATATCATCCAAAACAGAGAGGCCACAGGGAGAATGGCTAAATGGGCTATAGAACTTGGGCTCATGGTTTAACTACGTGCCACGCACTGCTGTTAAATCTCAAGCTTTGGTGGATTTCATCAACGATTGGACAGAGCTACAGGTGCCTGAAGAAAAGCCGGATAATGCATATTGGACTATTCACTTTGATGGGTCTAGGCAATTGGAGGGCTCGGGGGCTGGAGTTCTATTGGCTTCCCCTAAAGGTGACAAGTTTCATTATGTGCTACGGTTGATGTTTCCTTGTACTAACAATGCGGCTGAGTACGAGGCCTTGCTCCATGGTCTTCGGATGGCTAAGGAGATGAGCTTGAGCCGGGTAAGATGCTTCGGCGACTCAGACTTAGTGGCTCAACAAGTATCAGGCAAGTGGGACTCCAAGGACCCTCTCGTGGCGGCTTATCGCCGTGAAGTTGATGCCATTGCTGGACACTTTCAAGGTTACCAAGTAGAGCACATTGATCGCAGGAAGAATGAGGCGGCTGATGCATTAAGCCGGCTGGGCTCTCAGCGAAAACCGGTGCCGCCTAATACTTTCTTGGACATCCTGCATAACCCTTCTGTTAAGGTACCTACAGAGGAAGACTTGGCTGTCCCTGACCCGGAGGCACAGTTGGTGGCGGCTCTCCACATCACCCCGGACTGGACAGTGCCCTACTTGGCTTACATGACCCGGGGAGATTTGCCTGAGGACGAAACTTTGGCCAGACAAATAACCCGGCGGTCTAAGTCAATGGTCATTATTAATGGGGAGCTGCATCGTAGCAGTGTTACTGGAATGTTCCAGCATTGTGTTTCCCCGGAGGAGGGTCAAGAAATCTTACGTGAGATTCACAAAGGGATTGTGGCCATCATGCCGGCTCAAAATCACTTGTGGCCAAGGCTTTTCGTCATGGTTTCTACTGGCTGACAGCTCATGCTGATGCGGAGGACTTGGTCAGTAAATGCGACGGTTGTCAAAGGTTCTCACGACGGGCTCATGTGCCGGCTCAAGAGCTCAGGATGATTCCAATTACTTGGCCATTTGCGGTCTGGGGGCTTGATATGGTCGGGCCTTTTAAGAGATCCAAAGATAAGAAGACCCACCTCTTGGTGGCAGTTGATAAATTCACAAAGTGGGTTGAGGCAGAGCCCGTTAGCAAGTGTGATGCAGCCACGGCGGTTCAGTTCATGAAAAGGGTGATATTTCGCTTTGGTTTTCCACACAGCATTATCACTGACAATGGGACCAATCTGTCTAAAGGCGCCATGGAGGAGTTTTGTCAACGAGAGCATATTCGACTTGATGTTTCATCAGTGGCTCACCCTCAATCCAATGGTCAAGCTGAGAGAGCTAATCAGGAGATGTTGAAGGGTATCAAGCCCCGGCTTTTGGTCCCTTTGCAACGGACGCCGGGTTGTTGGGTGGAGGAGTTACCCTCCGTGTTATGGAGCATCAACACTACTCCTAACAGATCTACGGGTTACACGCCTTTCTTCATGGTTTATGGAGCGGAAGTAGTCCTCCCTAGCGACATCCGTCATGATTCGCCTCGAGTGGCGGCTTATGTTGAGGCGGATAATGAGCAGGCACACCAAGATGCTCTTGACTTGTTGGACGAACAGCGTGATGTGGCAGCAGCTCGCTCAGCGATTTACCAACAAGACCTGCGCCGTTATCACAGCCGCCGGGTTAAGTCCCGGGTCTTCCAGGAAGGTGATCTGGTGCTCCGGCTCATCCAAGATCAAACAGATGCGCACAAGTTATCCCCGCCTTGGGAAGGGCCCTTTGTGGTCAGCAAGAATTTGCACAACAGATCATACTACCTCATTGACGTTCGGGAGCACAAAGATTCACGCAAGTCGGAGGAAGAGACCCGTCGGCCGTGGAACATAGCTCAGCTTCGGCCTTATTACACTTGAGCCACCGGCTCTCATAATGTACATATTTCTATAGCCATGTATATATTATGATGAATAATAAAGCAGGACCTCTGTCCTTTTTTCTCCTCCAAAGGTAAAAGTGTTATTTCTATTACAACATTACATGATCACTTGGAGGTGGATCCGGCTTACGATCATATTCGAATCTAGCCGTTAATAGTATAATCACCTGGGGGCTTCCTGTTCAAACATAGGTCGTATTCGAACCAAAGAGAACATAGCTGTCGATACCCACTTGATTGGAACACTGCCGAGCTCATCGGGGAGTTTTCCTTGATCATATCTGAATCATAGCTTAACCCCCTTTGGGAACCGACGTGGATCGTATTCGAATCAGCGTCGGTAAACAACTTTTAAGGTCATTTGGGGGCTTCCTGTTCAAACATGGGTCGTATTCGAACCAAAGAGAACATAGCTGTCGGTACCCTCTTGATCGGCATCGCCAAACCCACTGGGGGCTACATGATCGCATTCGAATCCTAGCTTAATCCCTTTGGGACGGGTCTCTGGTCGTATTCGAACCGGAAGCCCCTAAGTTTTGATTTTCTGATTTACAACAAGTTCTTCTGGTTGTATCAACAATGTGTACGGCGGTTCTTATTCCGCCGACTTAACTTTGGTTCACAGTGTTAGTCACACACAATAAGCATTATCAAAACTGGTAAACCGGCGTTGAGGTACCAACCCTATTATCCGGGTTACATAAATCGGAGGTATACTTGAAGGCCTGTAAGTATGCTATTATGGTTGCACCAAGGATATAATTGAGGACCACTCTTTGGTAACTTAGATTCATATTCCGGGTTATACGCATGAGACTATAATTCTCCGTGCGGTAAGCCGCCTAGAGATTTGTGACTTGTTTTTCTATGCAGGATGGTTAAAGACAGCTATTCGAGCTTAAGGAAAATAAATGATCAATTATGACCCGGAGGAATATAAAGGAAGCAACTTTAACAGAGCTAAGCATTCAACATGTGCACGATGGCACGACAAGATTAACATGTTTGTCCTACTCTATTACAAGACTCCCAGAGTCCAAAAGGTGAGGCATTGCTCTAAGGTGCAACCATAAGCCGTCTAAAGATCAAGGTGCTTGTGGAGTCGAAGCTTCCGGCTCATCCCTCTCCGCTCCTCCGGTTGATCCCATGACCTGGAAGGTTGACGATTTCCAGTCAATGCCGCTCAAAGCTTCAAATTGAGTCTCCTCGTCAATTAACCCGGCCGGGTCAATGTCTGGGGCAAAGGTGTGCTTACGAGTCGGCGGGACCAAGCTAATGGCTTCATAACGCGGAGTGGGGATCCTCTGATTCTCTGCGTCATAGCCCGGCTGGTACTTGGTGAGGTCGGTGTCATTCCCAATCAGGGTGGCCACCGGGCGCACGATCTTCACGCAGGCAGTAAAGTCTTTTTGATCGAAGGGGGTGCCGTCTTCCTTCAGGCTGGGATATCCAAGTGCGATGTCAGCCGGGTCTAGCTCTGGAAGGAAAGCCTTGGCCCGGCTCAGAGCAGCTATGGCTCCGGCTCTTGCAGAGGCCCATCCCAGCTCTTGGAAACACTGAGGAAGAACGGCAAGCCGGCGAAGTACGTCCGCCAGGTGAGTCAGAACCTCATTGGACAGGGCCACCACGGCCCAGGCGCGCTGTGACCTGGTGTAGAGTTGCTCCACCAAAGTGTACACGGCCTTCAGCTTGGTCAACACATTTTGATTAAGGTTGGCGCTTCTGGGACCTGGTTTACAACGTCAGGTAAGCCGCTAGCAATGATGGAACTTATGAGACATAGAGAATGTACACTTGTTGAAAGTCTGCAGAATGGCTTACCAAAGATTGCGGCGACCATCTGTGACACATGGCGTTTTAAGCCGGAGAGTTCGGCGGTTTCTTTCCGTCAGAGCCGCCTCCGCCTGTTCGGCCCGGCTGACCAGAGCAGCCTTCTCTTCGGCCCAAGTTTTCTTCCAGTTTCAAACTTCTTCTTCAGCTTTTCTTGAGCAGCAACACTGGATTCAAATTTAGCGTTGGCCTTCCGGGTCTCAGTTTCCTGAGTCTTCAGGCAGTTCTTCAGCTCAGAGATATCAGCCTCAAATTTTTTGCAAGCAGCCTGTACCATTTCCGGGTTATAGCATGAATAGTTATTATAAGTCCCAAGCACTTTCCAAGCAAAGACACTTGGCACTTGGGGGCTAATGTATGCTGAACGGTTCTTCTACGAATTGCCGGTTCATGAAAGTAAGCCGGAAGGTAAGTCTACAACATATTCTATTATAAGTAGTAGACTTGGGGGCTAGTATGGTAAAAGATGACTATGCAGTAAGCAAGAGGGTGGTACCTCGGACTTCTGCTGTATCTGCTTCCCCATGTCAATCTCCAGGTCCCGGCTGCTGTGCACCTGATTGACATAGCCGGAGATGATATCTCCAATGCTCAAGTTAGCGTAATTGGTGATGTCCAGCTTGGCCCTGCGGCGCTCTAGCAATTCTTCTTTGGCAGAGCACTTAGCCAGCGCAGTGAGTCTCCCCGGCTCGACAAACTCCGTCCGGGTGATTACCACGTCCGGGTCATCGGCCGGCTGAGCCGGGTTGGAGATATCCGTATTGGTAGAAGTCTCTATGACTGGCTCGTCGGTTGGAGCGGTGGCGTCAGGAGCAGAGACAGCTGGCGGCTCTTGAGCTGAAACCTCCGGCTCAGTCAAGACCGGCTCTTCGACCGGTTTATTCTTCTTTGCTCTCTTGCTGAGCTTTGCCTGGGCACTGAAAGGACAAAAGGTTAGTACAAAAGCATGAGTAAAGATAAGCACAACAAGAGATGATCATCATTACCCGGGTACGGTCTTGAAAGCCGGCAGGTTCGATTGCATAAGGTCACCAGAGGAAGGTGAAGTTTCCTGATAATTTGAATAAGAAGAATTGAGCGGTTGACGTATAACGCCCGCCAAAGGATGAAAAGGATATAAGTTGGAGATAACCTCGGTCCGGCACTTCCTTGACGCTTCAGGTAAGCCGGAGGAGAGGTCTGCATCCTTGTTGGTCCGGGTGTGCCACCGGCTCTCATGAATCTGTTGCTTGAAAAGAAATTGAGGATCTTGATAAGCTAAAGGATGTGAAAATCTTACTTTCCGGGTTACTCTTCGGACTTTCGGCCTTGGCAAGGGCTCCGAGTCGGAGGAAAGTGTCGTTACCTCTTCAGTCACCGGGTCACTTGCTCCGGTGTCATCCTGCTGATGATCAGTATCAATAAGGTGGACAGAAATGAACAAGAAACAAAACAAGAGCTTACAGATTCAGGGGTTACCTCTGACTCGGGGCTGTCACTTAGCTGAAGCAGCTCTGAGGCAGTAGGCCTGCTTCCCTTCTTGCGGGGAGCGGCTCTCCTGGCGGCTTTCTTAGCCTTCCTGGCTTTTTTGGCCGCTTCATGGTCATATTTGACCCTCCAGAACTTGTCATTAGCCTGAAACATACAGCAAAGATTTCTTAAGGTTCAGATGGAAACTATTAAAAAGAAAACCAAGGTGTTTAGGTCAGTGAATTACCGCCGGAGCCGGGTTAGCTTGGCAGAAGGGGTTCAGGCCGGTTCTCCCACAGTCGGCTAAGCTCTCATTCACGAGAGACTTGGTCATGTCGTCCACAACGTCCTCAGGAAGATCGTTGGGGCTGTGCCGCTGAGGGTCGTCCTTCCGGCCCGTGTAGCACACGTTAAGCCGGGGCGGCGGCTCAAGGGGATCACCCGCCAAGAGATCCAAACCCGGACCAGATCAATACCGTTGAGGCCGTTTCCCAGGAGAGCTTTGATCTTGTTGATGGTGGGGATCAGAGGCTGACGCTCGGCTTGAGAGAGTTTATCTGGCAAAGGGTGATTTGGCTCCAGACGCAGGGCGCGAAAGCCGGGCAGAGGGCTCTCGTCAGCCGGAGAAGTGTCCTGGCAATAAAACCACGTCTGGTTCCAGTCCTTCGGATGGCTTGGCGGCTCAGCATAAGGAAAGAGGCAGTCTCTCCGGCGTTGAATGGAGATTCCACCAAGTTCCAGGCTCGGCCCGTTGGCGCACTCATTCTGGCGGTTCAGATAAAAGAGCTCTCTAAAGAGCAGCAGGCTGGGCTCTTCTCCAAGATAGACTTCGCAGAATACTTGGAAGTTGCATATATTTGACACGGAATTGGGTCCTATGTCTTGCGGCCGCAGATCAAAGAAGTTCAGAACCTCTCTAAAGAATTTTGAGCCGGGTGGTGCGAAGCCCCGGCTCATGTGATCAGCAAATATCACCACCTCACCATCTCTTGGTTGAGGTCTCTCCTCCGACGGATCAGGGGCACGATAAGACATGATTTCCTTCTTGGGCAAATAACCCGTCTTTACGAAATCAGCTAAAGTGTCGTCGGTGACATTGGATCTCATCCAGTTGCACATGATGGGTGCCTTGGGAGCTTTGGGAGGCATTGTGAAAGATGGAGCCTATGACAAAAGGAAAATGTCCGGTTCAATTATAAGCCGGCAGACATCTACAGTTTAATACTCAATGGCGGCTTATGAGAGGGGCCTAATGACATATTGTTAAGTGCATCGGGTTATCTAAGCCGCTGCAGGTATTGTGAGTAATTCAAATTGTCTACAGCTTTATCATAAATGAGCCGGAAATTTTACAGCGCGTGGCTTCTTTTAAGCCGGAAATATGAGCCGCCATAGCTCAGCAGATGCAATTTTTGACTATGTGTGGAGAAAACAAGTTTCACAGATTGCAATAATTATTTTGGATCAAACGGTTGGCTAAAGAGAAAATTTTTCTAGACCTAGAACTGACGCAGAAGAAGTCCATGGATTCAGAATGGGATCTTATTTCAAACAAAGGGGATCTACTAGTGTCAAAATGGATGTGCAACAACTACCGCAGGAGCTCTGTGCTACTCTTGGATCGAAACATGACCATAGTGGCAGAACTACAGGGAACTCGCGAAGAACAGCGAAGAACAACGAAGAACAGTGGAACCCTAATGCGGATCTACGGTGGAGAGGTGCAGGGACTTACAGGTGCGGAGTTACGGAGGGGGTTCGTCGCGTTTCTCTGGTCACGTCAGGTTGATGCAGCGGCCTGAGTTGGTGAAGACGAGGAAACCCGCGGCGGAGGCGGCGGAGCTCGGGCAGCAGCACAGTGGCGAGAGGAGGAAGAAGATGGAGGCGACGAGTAACTGGAGGCTCATGGGCCGGGCTATTTATAAGGTGAGGCTCATAAGTGGGCGCGAGAAACGAGGAGGCCACGGCGTGATTATCTCACCACAAAAACACCTCGATTTTCGGGATAGCCTTTAAAGATAAGATCCGTTGAGGATATGGTGGGATAAAAAAATGGACTTAATGGAAGATGACATCATGGCAGGTTACCAGGAATCCAGAAGATGACGTCACGGCGGGTTATAACCTTCACACGACCATAAGCCGGAAGATCTTTTCTCTCAAAGAATTGAAGATTGACTCGAACCGGTTCGAATCAATCTGGGGCCTAATGTTGAGGATATAACCCTTAGAGTCACCCGCCAGGAGGGGTCAGGTTACTCATAATGGTCATCACGCGAAGCCCAGTACCAAACTTGAAGACGGCGGGTCAATGATGGGCCTAAGACCCGGAGATGGCTTAAGGCCCGTAGTGATAAACCGCCGTATGGCAAGACTTGCAGTGTAAGGCAAGAATAGTTAGGAGTCCGAGCCGGACACTGTTATGAGCCGGCCGGGACTCTGAGAGCCACTGGGCGTCAACCTCTCTATATAAAGACGACCCGGCGGCGGTTCAGGAACAAGTAAGATCAGATCGATAACCAGACAGGGCGGTTTAGCTCCTGGTCATCGAAACCTCAAGTAATACAACCTCAACTGGACGTAGGCTTTTACCTTCACCGTAAGGGGCCGAACCAGTATAACCCTCGTGTTCCTTGTCCCGTTTAACCCCTTTAAGCTTCCTAGCTGCGATGGCTCCACGACTAAGTCCTAGCTCAAGGACATCTGCCGTGACAATTCCACGACAGAACTTGACCTTGGGCATCACTTGGTGTGTCTCCACTGTCTTGATCATGATTTTGCCCTTTGTCTTGTTCATGAGGTTGAGGGCCTTCACTTTGTTCTTCGAAAGCGTGTGGGCCTTGGGTTGGTGATGGCTCCACTTGAGTGGACCATTGTCCTTCTCCTTCGGCCACAAGGGGTTCCTCAATGGGTAGGATAAAACCAACACCCATTCTTCTTATGGCTTGAGGAGGAATTTCATCACCACATCACAAGTTCCACTTTGCTCCACTTGGGAGCCGTTATTCTCATCAAACTCCACGTTACACGTCTCCTCAATAAGTCCCGTGGATTTATTGAGGACACGGTAAGCATGAGAGTTTGTAGCATAACCTACAAATATGCCCTCATATGCTCTAGCCTCAAATTTAGACAATCGAACACCCTTCTTGAGAATGAAACACTTACACCCGAACACCCGAAAGTACTTGAGGTTGGGCTTGTTACCGGTGAGTATCTCATATGGAGTCTTGTTCAAGCCCTTGCGGAGGTAGAGCAGATTGGATGCATGATACGCGGTGTTGATGGCTTCGGCCCAAAAGTTGTATGGAGACTTGAACTCCGCCATCATGGTCCCGTTGTCACTTCTTATTGTCAAGATCTTTGCATTGTGTTGACGTTGGACTTCATTTGCAAAGTCAATGACGGTTTGTTGGGTCTCACTCTTCCTCTTGAAGAAATACACCCAAGTGTATCTTGAATAGTCATCCACAATTACCAAGCAATACTTTCTACCCCCAAGACTATCAAAGGATGGAGGCCCAAAGAGATCCAAATGAAGGAGCTCCAAAGGCCTCTTCGAGCAAATGAGAGTCGTGGGAGGGTGAACCTTCTCATGAAGCTTTCCTTCGATACAAGCACTGCAAGCACGATCTTTAGCAAAACTATCGTTCGTTAGTCCACGGACATGGTCCCCCTTGAGAAGACTTTGCAAAGATCTCATATTGACATGGGCTAAACGGCGATGCCAAAGCCATCCCACGTCAACTTTAGCCATTAGGCATGTCGCGGTCTTAGTGGGTCGCTCCGAAAAGTTAATCACATAGAGACCATTCTCGACATGCCCAACAAAGGCTACTTTAAGAGTCTTGCTCCACAAGAGGGCCACGGTATCAATATCAAAGAAAGTGGCAAAGCCCATGATAGCAAGTTGACGAACGGAAAGTAAATTGTATGCAAGGGACTCAACTAGCATGACCTTCTCGATCGTGAGATCATGAGAAATGACAACTTTGCCGAGTCCCAATACCTTAGAAGACGAGGCATCACCCCACTCGACATTGGTGGGCATAGATGGAATCTTGTGCACATCCACCACCAAGTCCTTGCTTCCGGTCATATGATTTGTAGCTCCACTATCGAGCAACCATGACCCCCCACCGGAAGCAAACACCTACAAGAGATCAATGCTTGGTTTTAGGTACCCATTTTGTAATGGGTCCTTTGATGTTAGTAACAAGGGTCTTAGGGACCCAAATGGACCATTCAATATACTCATGAGGAGAACCAACAAATTTGGCATAACCATGCCCATCACTAGCACGGCATAACACATAAGAAGGATTAAAGTCGCCGGCTTTATTGGATGGGGTGGTATTGCCCTTCTTGACACCGTCTCCCTTCGCATTGTTCTTCTTCTCCTTGGAAGCACCCTCTCCCTCCTTCACAAAAGTTTGCTTGAGAGGAGGAGGTCGTTTGGTCTTGTCATTCTTCTTCTTGTTCTTGGGCTTGGGTGCGAACCCAATCCCCTCCTTGGCCACAACTTCCTTTTGGTTTCTCAAAAGGTCGTTGAGGTTCTTCTCACCTTGTATGCATGACACAAGGCCTTTCTCAAGTTGCTCCTTCAACTTAGCATTCTCCTCAACAAGATGCACATGCTCACAACAAGGGTTAGTAGCATTTGCATTATCAATTAACACCATATGAGGAAAGGTGGCTTTCTCCTTAGTTAGCTTTACTTGGAGTTGATCATGAGACTCCTTGAGGCTAGCATGAACGCCCTTCAAGACTTTGTGAGCCTTGTCGAGAATGTCAAACTCCTCTTTAAGTCTAGCAAGATCAACCCCAAGTTTTGCCTTCTCGGAGTTTAGCACACGAGACACAATAAGAGCATGATCAAGATCTTTCTTTAACTTAGCATGATCATCGTTGTATGACTCCTCAAGAGCCAAACAAAGACCACGCTCTTTGTCAAGAGCATTGGAAAGATCCGAAATCTCATCGGCATAGTCACGACTATGCCCCTCCATCTTAGAGATGGTATCCCATTGGCTTCACCAAGTTGTTCCAAGAGAGCAACGAAGTGCTTCTTGGATTTACCCATAAAGGTCTCAAACTCATTTTCCTCCACATTTGTCCCCTCATGTTCATCAATGCTATCCGTCGAAGAAGGATGATTAATGATGGTAGTTTTGATGTTGGAGGTTACCTTGTTGGTGGCTTTAGCCATGAGGCACTTGGCGGTGATGTTCTCATTGGGTGAGTCGAAGAGACACATCCGCGGAGTCTTCGCAATGGCAACGGAGGCCATGGCAATCGACTCACCATCTTCATCATCGTCATCATCCTCGTTGTACTCTTCTTGTACCACCAATGCCTTGGGAGGAGTCTTCTTGGTGAAGTTGCTCTTGTTGAGGAACGACTTGGCCTTGTCCTTTCTAATGAGCTTGCCACCATTGTCCTCCCTCTTCTCGTAAGGGCACTCCGCAACAAAGTGGCTCACATTGCCACAATTGAAGCAAGTCCTCACTCGTTGCTTGCCCTTTGCGCCACTTGAATTGTTCTTGTTGAAGTTTGGCCTTGTGTTCTTCTTGCTCCAAAATTGCCTTGAAGCAAGAGCCATGTGTTCATGATAGGCATACTTCGTATCTTCGAGGTTGCCCTCCTCTTCTTCCTCTTCATCCTCTTCCTCCATACTAACCTTGGCCTTTAGAGAAAGGTTGGGCTTCTTTACTCTTTGAGAGCGAAGAACCGCATTGTCGGCGGTCTTGTCCAAGATGCTCATAGCAACAAACTCATCCAACACTTCACTTGATGACAAGGTGTGCAAGTCCGGCCTTTGACGAATTACGGAGGACATGGCTTTGTGGTAGGGCATCATTGCCTTGAGGAATTTGCGCTTGATCCAATTGTCATCCGTGTCCTTACTTCCATGATCTCGGAGAGAGACCGCGAGTTTGGTTACTCTCCGAAAAAGCTCACGAGGTTCTTCATCTTCTTTCATTGCAAACTCGTCGGCTTCATCTTGCACCACTTCATAGTTGGAGCGTTGAATGCTTGCGCTTCCACGATAGAGGGAAACAACTTGGAGCCAAGCATCTTTGGCCACGGTGTAAGGCCGGAGATGAGGAAGATCTTCGGGTGGGATTGCTTCTTGGATGATGAAGAGAGCATTCTCATTGAATTGATGATCCACAACTTCTCTAGGAGTGAAGTTACTTCGGTCATGCGGATAGAAACCTTCTTCAATGATTCTCCAAAGGTTAGTGTTCACATGATTTAAATGACGTTTAAAACGATAGACCCAAGAATAAAAATCTACATTCTTCTCAATCTTAGGAGCCGGGCCGGCATGATTTAAATGAGTGGAAGGGAGCGGTCCACCATAGACAGGTGGAGGTTCCACATGGGCAAAGATGCCGGTGCCCTTTTTACCACTAGAAGAAGGAGCTTTCTCGCTAGTAGCTTCCCCTTTGTCGGAGGTAGCATCCGTCACCTTGTTGGCGGGATCACCCACTTTCAACGGTACGGTGGAAAGCTTAAGCCCTTCTAAGTATTTATTAAACATGCTTTCGACCTCGGTAGTCATGGAGGTTTTCAATGTGTCCAACGCCACATTTAATTCCTCACGAGAGACCGCGGTTCCCCCATCTCCCTTAGACGAGACCGGATTCACACTGGAGTGCTCCTCCACATCGTCTACGACGTCAACCATACTCTTCGGACGGTAAAGTCCTTAAAAAGAGACGAGGCTCTGATACCAATTGAAAGGATCGATATAGTTGACTAGAGGGGGGGGTGAATAGGCAACTAACAATTTTTAGCTTTTCTTTACCAATTTAAACTTTGCATCAAAGTAGGCTGTCTAGATATGCAACTAGGTGGGCAAGCTATATGATGCAACAACAACTAGCACACACGCAAGGAAGGGATACAACACAATATAAGCGCGCACAAGTAAAGGTAAGAGATAACCAAGAGTGGAGCCGGTGGGGACGAGGATGTGTTACCGAAGTTCCTTCCTTTTGAGGGGAAGTACGTCTCCGTTAGAGCGGTGTGGAGGCACAATGCTCCCCAAGAAGCCACTAGGGCCACCGTATTCTCCTCACGCCCTCACACAATGCGAGATGCCGTGATTCCACTATTGGTGCCCTTGAAGGCGGCGACCGAACCTTTACAAACAAGGTTGGGGCAATCTCCACAACTTAACTGGAGGTTCCCAACGACACCACGAAGCTTCACCACAATGGACTATGGCTCCGCGGTGACCTCAACCATCTAGGGTGCTCAAACACCCAAGAGTAACAAGATCCGCTAGGGATTAGTGGGGGGAATCAAATTTGTCTTGGTGGAAGTGTAGATCGGGGCCTTCTCAACCAATCCCGAGCAAATCAACAAGTTTGATTGGCTAGGGAGAGAGATCGGGCGAAAATGGAGCTTGGAGCAACAATGGAGCTTTTGGGGGAAGAGGTAGATCAACTTTGGGGAAGAAGACCTCCTTATATAGTGGGGGGAACAATCCAACCGTTACCCCCCACAATAGCCCCGTAGAGAGGAGTACTACGTACTACCGCTTGGCCAGCGGTACTACCGCTCCCCCTCGCGGTACTGCCGCTGGGCCCAGAGCAGTACTACCGCGGTGGTCAGGGCGGTACTACCGCATACGAGCGGTACTACGGCCCCCACTGCCGCGGCTAGTACCGTAAAACCCGACACGAAAAAAGATCCCTCGAATCGAGGCGGTACTAGCAAGAGACCGCAGCGGTACTACGGCTGGGGGCTACCAGCGGTACTACCACTCTGGAGCGGTACTACCGCTCTAGAGCGGTACTACCGCTTGTAGCACCCAAGCGGTACTACCGCTCCGGCCCGCGGTACTACCGCTAGGACCAGAGAGGGCACACTGAGAAGGGGAACGAGCCCATCATTGAAGCGGAAAGGCTCGGAGGGGGGCAAAGGAAGTGTACGTGTTGATTCCGCCCAAGCCTTTCCAAAGCGGACCCCTCTTGATAGTACGGTGAACCCTATGAAACTAGTCCACCAAACTAATTCGAAAGGACTACACCGTATTTGCTTCAAGCTCCGAGGGGAGGGAATCGTCTCGTGCCAAAAGGATGAATCTCTAAAAACACTCAATGCACACGATTAGTCCGCAAAAGCATTGTCATCAATCACCAAAACATCTTAGGGATAAATATGCCCTTACAGCTGGCACAAGCTCTTCGAACTCGCTGCCTGAATCACTTCGGCTTCTTCAGTCTCAGCTACAAGCTGAAAGGCATCAGTCAGCTATGCTGCGGCAAGAAGCCGAAGGACTGAGGAAGTCCCTGCAGAGTTCAGATGCGTACTTTCTTGTGCAACAGCAAGCGTTGGAGGATTTAAGCGCCAAACAAGAGAAAGTTAATAAGCTTGCTAAGCATCTTGCCAGCATTATGGGTACCCAGGATATTGTTTCTTGAACTCTTCTGAAGTGGTTTCAGTTCTGGACTTGTTTTGCTGCGGCGTTTATATGCTGCTTGGTTCCCTATATTTGCACGGGCCGTAGAAACAGTGGGCCTTCTACGGGCCGTAGAAACAATGGGCCTTCTACGGGCCGTAGAAACAATGGGCCTTCTACGGGCCGTATCATCAATGGGCCTTATACGGGCCGTATGATCGATTGGCCAAACATGGGCCAATAACAGGCCGCATTATGGCCGTAAACGGGCTAGAGTTGGAATCGTCCGTTCATGGGCCGACCATAACGGGCCATCGTTAATAGGCCGTATTTGATGACGCTATGAAAACGGCCCAACGTATTAACGGACCACAAACGGGCCGACTGTAACCACGGGCTGAATTTGGCCCACAAGTAGAAAATGACAGTAACGGGCCGTAAGTAAACGAATGCTGGAAATGAGCCCAAGAATAAATGGGCTCTGAGAAGGCCGAAAGATAACATGGGCTGGAAACGGCCCAACGGAATAACGGGCCGTTAATGGGTATAAAGTGATACACTGTTCATTATGGGCCAATTTCACCATGGGCCGTTAATGGGTGTAAAGTGATACACTGTTCATTACGGGCCAGTTTCACCACGGGCCGTTAATAGGCCAAGAGTTACATAGGGCCTCATATGGGCCGAAAGACGTCATGGGCCAGAAGTGAAAACGGGCCGGAATCATATTGGATGGCCCAGATGACGCTACTGGGCCTAATTCGGATAGGGCGTAACGGGCGTTGGGTTAGCGGGCTGTAAATGGGCTATATGCGAACAGGCCGTTAACAGGCTTTCCATGGGCCGGCCCGCCACCTTTTGACCAAGTCAAACGGGCCGACCTTTTCACAGGAATGGGCCTCTGTTGGGCCATGCCATGTGTCGACGTATCATAGGCGCCTTCCGTCCAATGAGTGGATGACATCTGTCCCAACGATGAGCCGACACGTGTTTCCTCCAGCCAATGATGATTTTACACGTGGAAAATCCCCATTGGTCGGGGCTGTTAACGGGTTATCGGATCCAAAACCTGACCGGATAGCTTAACGGCGTCCCGTTACGGTGGATGCCACGTGTCGGTCACCCTTGACGAAAGCACTTCTGTGACGCGCGATTTATCGTCATGGAAGTGACACTTCCGTGATGATAATTTTGGCAATGTCATGGAACACTTCTACGACAGCACAGGTATGACTATCTTGATTCTGTCAGAAATTTGTCATGGATGTACATGCATGACAGAAAACGCGACCTACTGTGACAAACACGTATCATTACGGAAGTGTATTTTTTTTGTAGTGCAAATGGACGTCAAAACTACATTCCTTAATGGATATCTTAAAGAAGAGTTGTATATGATGCAACCAGAAGGTTT
Organism: Triticum aestivum; assembly: GCF_018294505.1. Lineage (NCBI taxonomy): Eukaryota > Viridiplantae > Streptophyta > Magnoliopsida > Poales > Poaceae > Triticum > Triticum aestivum. Next base: position 26,378,867 of record NC_057805.1, read on the forward strand.
TGTCGATCCTAAAGGTGCTGACAAAGTGTGCAAGCTCTAGCGATCCATCTATGGACTGGTGGAATCATCTCGGAGTTGGAATATACACTTTGATGAGGTGATCAAAGCATATGGTTTTATACAGCCTTACGGTGAAGCCTGTATTTGCAAGAAAGTGAGTGGGAGCTCTGTAGCATTTCTGGTATTATATGTGGATGACATATCATTGATTGGAAATGATATAGAATTTCTGGATAGCATAAAAGGATACTTGAATAAGAATTTTTCAATGAAAAACCTCGGTGAAGCTACTTGCGTATTGAGCATCAAGATCTATAGGGATAGATCAAGACGCTTAATAAAACTTTCACAAAACACATACCTTGATAAGATTTGAAGAAGTCCAAAATGGTTCAGTCCAAGAAGGGGTTCTTGCCTGTATTATAAGGTGTGAAGTTGAGTAAGACTCAAAGCCCGACCACGGTAGAAGATAGAGAGAGAATGAAAGTCATTCCCTATGGGTTAGTCATAGGTTCTATATGATATGCCATGCTGTGTACCACACCTGATGTGCGTCTTGCCCCTTATCTGGCAAAGAGGGTACAAGAGTAATCTAGGAGTGGACCACTGGACAACAGTCAAAATTATCCTTAGGTGCCTTAAAGAGGACTAAGTAAATGTTTCTCGGTTATGGAGGTGATAAGAGGTCATCGTAAAGAGTTACGTAGATGCAAGCTTTGACACTGATCTAGATGACTCTAAGTCTCAATCTGGATACATATTGAACGTGGGAGCAATTAGCTAGAGTAGCTCCATGCAGAGCATTGTAAACATAGAAATTTGCAAAATACATACGGATCTGACTGTGGCAGACCCGTTGACTAAACCTCTCTGACAAGCAAAACATGATCACACCTTAGTTCTCTTTTGAGTGTTAATCACATGGCAATGTGAACTAGATTATTGACTCTAGTAAACTCTTCAGATGTTAGTCACATGGCGATGTGAACTATGGGTGTTAATCACATAATAATGTGAACCAGATTATTGACTCTAGTGCAAGTGGGAGACTGAAGGAAATATGCCCTAGAGGCAATAACAAAGTTGTTATTTTATATTTCCTTGTGTAAAAGTTTATTATTCATCCTAGAATTGTATTGATCGGAAACCTAAATACATGTGTGAATACATAAACAAATACAATGTCCCTAGTAAGCCTCTACTAGACTAGCTCGTTGATCAAAGATGGTTAAGGTTTCCTAACCATAGACATGTGTTGTCATTTGACAATGGGATCACATTATTAGGAGAATGATGTGATGTACAAGACCCATCCGTTAGCTTAGCATAATGATCGTTCAATTTTATTGCTATTGCTTTCTTCATGTCAAATACATATTCCTTCGACTATGAGATTATGCAACTCCCGGATACCGGAGGAATGCCTTGTGTGCTATCAAACATCACAACGTAACTGGGTGATTATAAAGTTGCTCTACAGGTATCTCCAAAGGTATTTGTTGAGTTGGCATAGATCGAGATTAGAATCTGTCACTCCGAGTATCGGAGAGGTATCTCTGGGCCCTCTCGGTAATACACATCATAAGCTTGCAAGCAACGACTAAGGAGTTAGTCACGAGGTGATGTATTATGGAAAGAGTAAAGTGACTTGTCGGTAACCAGATTGAACTAGGTATGAAGATACCGACGATCGAATCTCGGTCAAGTAACATATCGATGGACAAAGGGAATTATGTATGTTGTCATAACGATTCGATCGATAAAGATCTTCGTAGAATATGTAGGAGCCAATATGGGCATCCAGGTTCCGCTATTGGTTATTGACCGAAGTGGTGTCTCGGTCATGTCTACATAGTTCTCGAACCCATAGGGTCCGCACGCTTAACGTTCGATGATGATATAGTATTATATGAGTTATGTGATTTGGTGACCGAATGTTGTTCGGAGTCCCGGATGAGATCACGGACATGACGAGGAGTCTCGAAATGGCCAAGAGGTAAAGATTGATATATAGGACGATAGTATTCGGACACCAGAAGTGTTCCGGAGGGTAGCGGGTACATATCGGGTCACCGGAAGGGGTTCCGGGCACCCCCGGCAAATATATGGGCCTTATGGGCCAAGAGGGGAAACGCACAAGCCACAAGCACTAAAAAAAGACACATACGTGACATTTTGGGCCGAATGAATTTTTTCTGTCATGCTTATGACACTTCTATGATGATAATTGTGACAAAACCCGGTATCATCATAGATGTGGTGGGCTCCTACTTCTATGACAAAAAATCATGACAGAAAATGGGCTTTTCGTCCGAGGTGGGCTGGAGACGCAGCTGCATGACATTCTTTGGGCCGCCCATGACGAAAAAAACCGTGGTAGAAGCGAGGGCGAGGAAAATATCAGGGAGTTCCCAGTTACGGTGGGTGGTCGGGGGCCGAGCGATGCGTGTTTCTCTCGTACATGTACGCGCGTGGGTGCGAGGCGTTGGGCTCTAATTGAACCCGAGCGAGGCATTCGCCTACTGAACCCGAACGATTGCACTGCAGGCTACACGTTACTGAACCCGAGTGATGGATCGATGGCTGTTAACTGACCCCGATCGAGCGATTCCTTCGGTACTGCTGCTAACTGAAGCCGATCAAACCCTGCTGCCTCCTTCCCTTGATGAACAGTGAGCGTTGTT
>NC_057805.1:26381876-26392904 GCF_018294505.1 Triticum aestivum
TGGATGAACAGTTCCCGGTGGGGGGTTGGATGAACAGGACCCCGTGGTGTTGCCGCTGGATGAACAGGACCCCGATCGATCGAGCCGGTTGGGGGGTGGATGAACAGGACCCCGTGGAGGGCTGGATGAACAAGACCCCGTGGAGGGCTGGTTGAGCAGTAGCCGGTGGAGGGCTGGATGAACAGTATCCCATGGAGGGGTGGTTGAACAGGACCCCGTGGAGAGGGCTGGTTGAACAGTAGCCGGTGGAGGAGCGGTGGAGGCTGGATGAACAGGAGCCCGTGGATGAACAGTCGCAGGTGGAGGCTGGAGGAGGTCGACGGTGGATGAATAGTAGCCCATGGAGGCTGGAGGAGGTCGACGGTGGAGATGAACAGCATCCCGTGGAGTCCCGTTTTGCGCTACGCCACACTCCTCCTGATGAACAGGACCCCCATTTCGACCGTAGCGCTCCAACACAAGTCTGTTTCCTCCGTTTTGCGGTACGCCACACCCCTCCCGATCAACAGGACCTGTTTCGACCGTAGGAGGTCCAAGAGAAGTCCATTTCCTCCATTTTGTGGTACGCCAGACCCCTCCCGATGAACATGATCCCGTTTCGACCATGGCCGGTCGAACACAAGGCCGTTTCCTCCGTTCTGCGATACGCCAGGCCTCGTTTCGATCGACTGTTCCGTCCAAGCCGGTTGGCTCCAGATGAACACGACGTATTCGTTGCCTCCCGATGAACACGACGCATTCCGTTGCCTCCCCATGAACACGACGACGACGCAGTTTCTCCGTTCTGACCCAACCATGTACACGAGCCCTGGCCGTACGTATGCGCGAGTAGGCGTTTGAGACCCCGCCCGTATGTACGTACGTGGCCGTATTTACTTTCTTGCACCCTGGCCGCTGTACGTACGTGTACACGATATTAACGGGACCGTGTGACATGCTACGTGCGCGCCTCTACTATGACACATGCCCTTCCTTACATGGCCACGGTTCATCGCTGCAGCCTGCAGACAGACCGATCGACCAGTATGTACGTACACGTTCCCGACCAGAATGACAACGCTACGTACGCTTCGACCAGGTGGGTCCCGACTGTCACGCACTTCCTTGCGTGCGAAGATGTAGCTGGTGGGTCCCAGCAGTCAGGGGGGAAACATTTTTTGCCCGTAATATGGACGCACTTCCTTACGTGCGAAGATGTAGCTGGTGGGTCCCAACAGTCAGGGGGAACATTTTTTTCGCAAAATACGGTGGCCCGTCCGGTGGGTCCCTGCTGTCAGGTGGAGGAATCATTATTTTGCGCGTAATAAGGAGACACTTCCTTGCTGCGGCCGTGGACCCAGCTATCAGCCTCTCCACGTATAATACTCTTCCGATGAGAGTTGTTCGTTGACCACATTGACCACGCCGCGCCGAGAGCACCAAGGCGGTGGACGACGGCGAGGCCTAGAAAGGGGACGACGCAGAGTCGGGGAAGACGCGACAATGGATGCCCACGCGGATAGGAGTACGAGGGTTCACTGGTTCGGCTGCGGTGTGAGGCTGTCGTCGTCGCAGAATAACAGGGGGTGTGGGTGAGTAGAGGGATGACCTGGCCAGCGGTGGGAGTAGTAGGGGGCGGTGAGGCCTCCGCGGCAATACAGCCGGCCACGGGAGGCAGGAGCAGGCGGCACGATCGGCGCTGCTTTGGGCGACTGGAGCAAGAAGACCAGAGGTTGAAGAAGCACGACGGCCGTTGGATGGACATCGTATGGTCACTGCAGCTAGAATCGTTTATATTGACTAAGTTGACAAAGCCCTTGGTACGCGTCAACTTAGTAGGCCCACAGGTCAGCCTCTGAAACGACGCGCCCCAGATGTCAGGGGGAGGAATCATTTTTTGGGCGGCTAAAGCTAGAATATCCGAGATTGAAGAAGAAGCACGACATCCATTGGATGGACATCCAAGTCCATCCAACGGCCACTGCTGCTAGAACCGTGTGTTGACTATAAGTTGACACAGCCTTGCATACGCGTCAACTTACTTTTTTTTGAGGGGACGCGTCAACTTAGTAGGCCCACAAGTGTGTGGCAGAGAACTTATAGCCCATTTGTGATTTGTAAGTATGTACAACCCATTTTTGAATTCTAATGGAATTTACTACAGCCCATTTACAGTTTGCTAAAAGTACAACCCATTTTCTAGCTAGGACAACGATTAATAATTTCAACCAACCGTTCAAAACAGAATTCAATAAAATTTCCCACATTTTGATGGGATCCAAAATATTTTTATCCTGAAATTTCTAGTCAGATTAAATACAATTTCAATATAAATTTGTATTACATAAAAATCCAACGAAATATTGCTTGCGCAACAATTAATGAAATTAAAATTTTCAAAATCCAAAAATACTATTTTATAAACTAATTACGTGTTTGGTGCATTTTTTTATAGTTACTGCCCAGTTTTTATAATTACATCCCATTTATTATTTCTTAAAGCCCATTTTCTTGTTAAGCCTAATGCATCCCTCCTAGGAAATATTTGCAGCCTAGTGGGGCGGAGAATAACAAGTTGACCTCATCTGGGTATTCCTCAAAAAAAGTATAGCTGGGCAAGCAATTTTCAGCTTGAAATTTTTTAATATCTGGGCTGGATATCTGGCCTGGGCTAGACGGGCCACATCCCCCCAGTTAATACCCTGCTCTCCTCTGAACAACAACGAAAACATCGCTCAAGAAAAACTATGCAGTGCTCACACCTCAAAAACACAAATACTGCTCGAGCTGCTTGGTCCCAGCTGTCGGCCGCTCCTTGTGCAATTCTCTCATTTATTGACTACACAGGTTGATAGTGGTGTGGGACCGTGATGTCAGGAAACCAGGAGGAAGCAAAAAAATTATAGTTGTATATAATAAGGAGGCACTTGCGTACGTGCGGCTATGGCCCTGGTGGGTCCCCACTGTCATCCTCTCCAAGTAAAGTCGTCTCCTCATTCCTCATGTCCGTTTACCATGTTGACAATGCAAGACGGCGGTGCCACGGCGAGTGCAACAACTCGAAGGACGACAGAGAGGGCCTCGCAGGCCCTACGGATGGTCTGATATAGTGCCCGCTGCTTATTCGAGAAGCCAGGATCATAGGGCCACAGGTCCGCGACGACATTGTCGTTCGCTTGTTCACCAGTGCTCGTTGAGGAGACGGAGGTTGCAGCACAGGTCCTCTTGCGCTGGTAGCTCTTCCGCCATTAGGGCACCAAAGTGCGGCCGCACCTGCTCTATGGTGAACACGGCATGAACTGGCTTGGACAGTGGCGCCGGCTCCTGGTTGGAAGCTACGTCCATCGTCTGATTGTCGTCGCTCAGCTCAGCGAGCTCGCTGGCGAGCCAGCATGTCCGGCTGCTGGACCAACCCGCTGCCAAGCACGAGTCTGACTGCCCTGGCCCACCCAGACCGCCTCCCTCGCCCGCGCGCGCTTTCCGCCCGAAACGGTCAGCGCCGCTCGCCCCGCTTCCCGATGCAGGCGATTGCTCCTCCTTCAAACGACACAAGTGTCGTCCGTCCGTCCATCTGCCGCCCATCCGTCCATCTGCCGCCCACATTAATGATACGCGGTTGCCGAGGCGGATACTCCGGCGCCACACGTCCGTCCCTCCGCCACCCACCATTGCTATATAAACTGCTGCGCCGGCCATAGCCGTAGTCATCCGCCTCCGTTCCCTTTCTCCTGTCCACACCACTACTGCCCACCATGGCTTCCTCGCGCTCCAGCGCTCTTCGGGATGGGCAGACGACGGACCACAAGGAGATGGCAGCCATTGCTGCCGACTGGCTGGCCGGCAGGCAGCCGGAGGACGATGACGTCCCAATGGAGAACATGCTAGTCGATGATCCGGCGCCAACCCCCTCCTCCACGCCATCCTCGCCGGTGCATTGCACCATGACCATCTGTCGGGGGGATGAACCCCAGGCAGGGAACGGAACCCGAATCCTTTTCAAAAACAACGGGCCAGCATTGCCCCTCAATCCGGCTCGCACTTGGCTGGGTCGCTCAACCCGGCCAAGTCCCTCGACCCGGCTGAACTCCTCGACCCGGCCCCAACAACCAACTCAAGACTTCCCCAACAAGCCAGCTCCACCCTTGGCGTGTTCTCCAAACCCGGCCGCGGGTCAGCGGCCGTCCCATCCCAGCCGTACGATGGGACGAGTCTCCACCAACTGATGACCGAAGCCACAGTGCCCCGCCCATGCCTTTGGTCAGTCGGACGAGGCAACAGTGCCCCCCACCTACTCGCTGACCAAGGCTGGCATGGCAACAGTGCAATCATCGTCATCCATGACGCCAGCAAGCGGCGACCTGACGAAGCGCCACTGTAGCCGACTCGACTCGGCCACGCCCTGATGATCGACAAGACAACGCACAACGTCCCTCGGCGCATGGGGCCCGTGCCTGGGGAACCCGCTGAGACCCGGTACCCGGCGGGTCCCAGCACCGGGTTCCCTGGACACTGATAACCTGGCCCTATGGCCTTGTAACATTACCATTGTACCCCTGGGGGGTTGACCTATAAAACCCCCCAGGAGCCCTCATGCATACGGACAATGAGATACACTCACCCATCCACCCACTCACACGCCTAGCAAGCAACACCCGAAGAGAAGGAGCAGCCTAAGCCTTGGCCTGCCTTCCTTCTTCCTCCTTACAGCTCCAGGAGCAACTCTGTACTGTTACATATAAATCACACTCGGCAGGACTAGGGGTGTTATCTCTCTGGAGGGCCCCGAACCTGGGTATGTCTTGCGTCCCGCGCTCGCTCATGCCGACCTCGCCTCTGGAGCCCACCGTGCCCTTGAGCCTCCTCCTATCTTTAGCCATCCCTTGGCATCTGCCGTGCGCCCACCACGACAGTTGGCGCCCACCGTGGGGCGGCTCGAGGTCCTCGCCGGGAGCATGCTTCAGACGGGGCTCCTCTCCGACTCCGACGAGCCCATCACGCTGGCGGATGACGTCATCGACGCACTCGTCGCCTCCTTCGCCACGCTGCGCATCTCCGAGGTGCTTACGGCCGACGAGTACCCCAGCGAGGTACTTAGCTTTTCTGACTCCCCGCTCTCCATCAACGACGGCGCTCCCGCCGGAGCAATGGACCTCTGCGTGGAGGTTTTTGTCACCGACACTGACGCCTCCTCCTCGTCGAGCGTGGCAAGGAGGGCCGCCGAAGCCAAGGCCGCGGCGGACAGGGCCGGCTCGCCCAACCCGCTGCGCACCATGATGTAGAGCCTCCGCGTTCCCATCGGCGCCGACATCGATGCCTCCAACATCGCCGAAGCCCGTACTCGTCTCAACGAGGACCGCCAGCGCCTGCTGGACGTCACCGAGACGCTCGCCGTCATGCAGCGCCGCCTCGACTCCACTCAGCTGGAGCGCAACGCCGCCTACGGCTTCACGCCGGACGCGCCTGAGCCAAGCCGGGTCGCCGGCGTGCGGGCCTGGGGCGGCGCGATCGGGCGCGCTTTCGGCGCTCTCCCTCCTGTCTACGAGACTCCCGTGAAGAACATGCACGCTGCCCAGGCGGCCGCGGTCGGCCTGGACCAGCTCGCGGGCGAAGAACTGCAGGACCGCCTCAAGAGGGTGAACGACCTCCTCGCTGCGGCCAACGCGCAGCAGGACCGCCTCAACTAGCTCGCCAGACCGGCCGGATCCGGCTCCGTCTGCGTCGCTGGACCCGGCGACAACCAGCACACGGCATCCTCGCCACCCGGCGAGGCGCACTCCGGTCGCACCCGGACTCGACGCAACCCCGCTCCAACGACCGCCGACGTCCTGGGCGACGAGCCGGCCTCGGAGGTCCGACGCTGCCTCGACCCTCAGCTCCAACCCAGCCGACGTTCGACTAGAGGCGACCCGGCCCCCCGCGGCGCGTTCATCGACCGGCTGGGCCCGCGTGCCATCGACGACACCGACGCCCGTCACCGCCTCGACCGACTCGCCCTCTCCCAGGAGCTGGAAGAGACCGACCCCGTCGGACCGGCGTGCTTCGGGCCACGCATCCGGGGTGAGCCCTTCACCAAAGGGTTCACGCTCCCCCGTGACACCCCCAAGTACAACGGCACAATGAAGCCGGAGGACTGGCTCACCGACTACACCACTGCCATCGGCATCACCGGTGGTAACCACCGCCTCGCCGTGCGCTACGCGTCCCTCATGCTCCAGGGGTCGGCCCGCACCTGGTTGAACAGTCTGCCGGCTGGCAGCATCAACATGTGGGTCGACTTCGAGCAAGCCTTCGTGCGTAACTTCACCGGCACCTACAAGCGACCCGGCCGCCCCAGCCAGCTCGCCATGTGTGTGCAGGGGCCGGCAGAAACCGGCCGCGAGTACCTCTCACGCTGGACCGAGCTCCGGAACAGCTGCGAGGGCGTCCACGAAGTCCAGGCAATCCAGTACTTCGTCAACGGGTGCCGAGACGGCACCCTCCTCAAGCACAAGCTCTTGCGCTCCGAGCCGGCCACCATGGCCGTGCTCATGGTGACGGCGGACAAGTACGCCAACGCCGACTCCGCCATGAAGATCCAGGTGGCACTGGATGAAGCCGGCAAAGCAAAGTTGGTGCCCTCCCGAGGCCGGCCGGCGAAAGCAGCCGGCAGCAGCACAACCAGCAGAACAACAAGCGCAAGGCCGACCAACCGGCCCAGCGCTACGACAACCGGCTCGTCGCGGCCGCCAAACAGGCGCCCGCGGCCGACCCGTCCGCCAAGCGCCGGAACACCGGCAAAATGACATGGCAGCCCGCCATGAGCTTCGAGGAGATGCTCGACGCTCCCTGCAAGCACCACAGCGGCGCGAGGCCGTCGACACACACGCTCCGGCAGTGCACCATCACCAAGCGCATCACGAGGGGCGACATCCCGCCGCCTCTGGCCCCGGCTCCAGGAGCGGGGCGGCCACCACCGCCTCCGGCCAGCGGCGCAATGCGCGACGACCCCTACCCGGCCAAGAACGCGACCTATGTCGTCTTCACCAGCCTCGGCGATGACAAACGTAGCGAACGCCTCATTCGGCAGGAGGTAAACACCGTTGTCTTGGCCAAGACAGAATACATGCATTGGTCAGAGCGCCCGGTCACCTGGACCCGGGAGGACCACCCCGCCGTCATGCCAAACCTGGGCGGTTACGCCCTCGTCCTTGACCCCACCATTGTCGTGCCCCGGCGCACATGCAAGTTCTCCCGGGTGCTCGTCGACGGCGGCAGCAGCATCAACATCCTCTACCGCGACACCCTGACCAAGCTCGTCCTCGAGGCCAAAGACCTGGAGCCGACCCGGACGATCTTCCACGGCATCGTTCCCGGCCTCTCCTAATCTCCGATCGGCCGGATCCGGCTCGACGTCCTATTCGGCGACAGTAGCCACTTCCGGCGCGAGCCAATCTGGTTCGAGGTGGTGGACCTATCCAGCGCGTACCACGCACTGCTGGGCCAACCCGCGCTCACCAAGTTCATGGCAGTCCCCCACTACGCCTACCTGAAGATGAAGCTGCCGGGTCCGAAGGGCCTCATCACCGTCACCGGCGACTACCGCAAGTCCCTGGACCGCACCCGAGACAGCGCCAAGCTAGCCGAGTCGCTGGTCATAGCCGAGGAGCTGCGCCAACTCGACCGGATCATCGCCTTGGCCCAAGAGGCGTCGGCCGCGCAGGTCCCGGCTGAGGAGTCGGCCGATGAGGCCGCGTTCAAGCCCTCTAAGGAAACCAAGAAGGTGAAGCTGAACCCGGAAGACCCCAGCTGCAGCAAGTAGGTTGTCGTGGGCACCCGCCTCGACAGCAAATAGGAAGGCGAGTTCGTCGACTTCCTCAGTGAGAATAGGGATATCTTCGCATGGACCCCAAAGGACATGCCGGGTATCCCGAGGAAGTACGCCGAGCACAAACTCCACGTCCGCAAGGACGCCAAGCCTGTCCGTCAACCCCTACGATGCTTTTCCGAAGAGAAGAGAAGGACCATCGGTGAAGAGGTCGCAAGCTTTTGGCGGTCGACTTCATCATGGAAGTGTTTCACCCCGAGTGGCTGGCCAACCCAGTCTTCGTCCTAAAGAAGAACAAGACCTGGTGCATGTGTATCGACTACACCAGCCTAAACGAAGCCTGCCCCAAAGACCCGTTCGCCCTCCCACGGATCGACCAAGTCATCGACTCCACTGCCGGGTGTGAGCTCCTGTCCTTCCTGGATGCTTACTCCGGCTATCACAAGATCAAGCTGAACCCGGCCGACGCCCTGAAGACATCCTTCATCACGCCCTTTGGGGCGTATTGCTACAGCACCATGTCGTTCGGCTTGAAGAACACCGGCGCCACATTCCAGCGCTGCATGCAGAAATGCTTGCTGTTGCAACTCGGCTGCAATATCTACGTCTACGTGGATGACATCATGGTGAAGACCAAGCAGCACCTCACGCTCCTCGACGACCTGAAGGAAACCTTCGCCAACCTGCGCGAGTACAAGGTCAAGCTTAATTCGGAAAAATGTGTTTTCGGCGTCCCGGCCGGAAAGCTACTCGGCTTCCTCGTCTCGGAGCCCGACATTGAGGCAAACCCGGAGAAGATCAAGGCCATCGAGTGCATGCGCAAGCCGGCTCGGCTACGCGATGTCCGAAGTTCACCGGCTGATTGGCCTTGGTCAGCCGGTTTCTCAGCCGGCTGGGGGAGAGGGCCTTGCCCCTATATCAGCTGATGAAGAAGATGACGCCGTTCGAGTGGAACGACCAGGCGTACGAAGCCTTCCGGGATCTCAAGCACATGCTCTCCACCGCACCAGTCCTGGCTGCACCGGCCGAGAAGGAGCCGCTGTTGCTCTATATCGCCGCGACCTCGCGGTCGGTCAGCATGGTGATGGTGGTCGAGCGACCAGAGAAGGACATGGTCCAAGCCGTCCAACGCCCCGTCTACTACCTGAGCAAGGTGTTCTCCGCCTCGAAGCAGAACTACCCGCACTACCAGAAGATGTGTTACGGCGTGTACTTCACCGCCAAGAAACTGAAGCAGTACTTCCAAGAGCATGTCGTCACCGTGGTTAGCACGGCCCCTCTCGACGAAATCATCGGGTGCCGGGATGCCTCTGGCCGGGTCGCCAAGTGGGCTCTCGGGCTAGCCGGCCACACCATCCTCTACGAGCCCCGCACTACGATCAAGTCCCAAGCTTTGGCCGACTTCCTCGTCGACTGGACCGAGACCCAGTACCTGCCGCCGCCACCGAACTCAATGCACTGGCGCATGCACTTCAATGGCTCGAAGATGCGACTCAGCATGGGGGCTGGCATCGTGATGTCCTCCCCCAAGGGCGACCGGCTCAAGTACGCACTGCAGATCCACTTCGCCGCCTCCAACAACGTCGCCGAGTATGAAGCCCTTGTGCACGGCCTCTGGCTCGCCAAGGAACTCGGCATCCGGCGCATCCTGTGCTTCGGCGACTCGGACTTGGTGGTGCAGCAGTGCTCCGGCGAGTGGGACGCCCACGACTACAACATGGCAAGCTACCGCTTCCTCGTCCAAAAGCTATATGGATTCTTCGCGGGCTGTGAGTTCCTCCATGTCCCGCGCGCAGAGAATGAGGCGGCCGACACGCTCGCCAAGATCGCCTCGTCCCGGCAGTCCATTCTTTCCGGCGTCTCCCTCGAGCATCTGCACAAGCCATCCGTCAAGCCATCTCCGAACTCCGAGTCCATCCACGTTCCAGCCGACCCGGCCGTGCCCCAACCCGGCCCGGGGACTGCTCCAACCAACCCGGCCCGGGGACTGCCGAGCCCTGCCCGGGGACTGCCGAACCCAACCTGGGGGCTGCTCAACCCGGCTCGGGGGCTGGTGCCCCGGAGCCCGAAATAGTGGCCGTCTTCCCCGTAGTGACGACGCCATCCTAGGCCCTGCCCATCTCGGAGTTCCTGGAAAACGGGGTCCTCCCTATGGACGAGACTGAAGCTCGGCAAGTACAGCGCCGAGCGTTCGCCTACAGCATCATCAACAACGAGCTCGTCAAGCGCAGCTCCACCAGCGTATTCCAACATTGCGTCGAGCAAGACAAGGGCATTGAGATCCTCCTCGACATACACCAGGGAGAGTGCGGGCACCACGCCGCCTCGCGATCCCGGGTGGCCAAGGCGTTCCGCCATGGTTTCTACTGGCCCACTGCCCTCGAAGACGCAGAGTCGCTCGTCCTCAAGTGCGAGGGGTGCCAGCGCTTCAGCAAGCGCAGCCACCAGCCGGCGTCGGCACTCCGGACCATCCCGATCGCCTGGCCCTTCGTGGTCTGGGGACTCGACATGGTGGGGCCCTTCAAGACCGCTCGAGGCGGCATGACGCATTTTCTGGTGGCAGTGGACAAGTTCACTATAACACCCCGGGTGTAACTTTCCATAATTGTAACCCCAACTCTTGCCATTTTCGGCTATGTGTTATGATATTCCCTCCGTGGTCGGGTTTTGTTTGTCGATTTGCATTTTGTTCATGTCATGCATTTCATATCATGTCATCATGTACATTGCATTTGCATACGTGTTCGTCTCATCCATCCGAGCATTTTCCCCGTTGTCCGTTTTGCAATCCGGCACTCCCACCTCCTCCGGTGCACCCCTCTTGTTTTCTTTCGTGAGCGGGTGTCAAACGTTCTCGGAATGGACCGAGGCTTGTCAAGTGGCCTTGGTATACCACCGGTAGACCACCGGTCAAGTTTCGTTCCATTTGGAGGTCGTTTGGTACTCCAACGGTTAACCGGGTAACCGCAGATGCCTTTTGTGTGTTCCAGCAAAACCCCCTCTCTAAACAGCCCAAAACCCACCAAACACACTTCCATGCTCTAGGTCGTTCGATCACGATCGTGTGGGCGAAAACCGCACCTCTTTTGGACTCTCCTAGCTCCCTCTACCTATATATTTGCACCCCTCCCAAAAATATTCGCAGTCCAAACCATAGAGAAACTCCTCCCGTCGCCGCCGGACACGTCCGGTCGCCGCCGGACGGATCCCGCCGCCGCCCCGCGCGAATCGCGCGCTGCCACGTG
>NC_057805.1:26393312-26403011 GCF_018294505.1 Triticum aestivum
CCGCCCGCGCCTCCCGGGGACCCCACCGTCGTCGCCCTTTCCTCCTCCCGTCACCGGTGCCGCCCTCTCCTCTGTCTCCCTCCTCTCCTCCGGCCGTCGCCATCCACCGCCGGCGAGCTCGAGCTCGCGCCCCGGCCAGATCTGGATCGAACACACGAGGGTTGACTTACTCTCCTCCCCGAAATATTTCTGTCTTTTATTTTCACAATATCTTGTCCTGTTCAACGCATCATAACTCTTTGCACATAGCTCCGTTTCGTGCGTTTAATACATTAAAATGTTCGTTTCGTGATGCTCTCCATTTTGTTCCATTGCACCATGTTCATTTGAGTCCATCTTGATGCCAAAATCTCTGGTGCAAGAGTGCTAGTTGCTGTTATCTGTTGTTACTTAGCAGAACTTGAGGATTTGTTATTTTTGGATCTTTTAATCTGTGCATCTTATTGGCATGAGCTCTACATGTGTTTTGTTGTATGCCATGCCATCTTTACAGAAGTGTATGCCATGTATTTTTGTGATCTCTTTGGTGACTAGCACAAGCATGCAAACTAGGCTCCGTAATGTTTCTGATTTCAGGGACTTAGTGATTTCTCTAAGTCTTTGTCTGCTGTTATTTTGTTGCCATGTAAACTTGATGCTACAGAGAGATCCGTGCATATTTTGGTGATGTTCATTAAGGATGTTTTGTAGATATTGTTGTAATAGATCCATTCCTGCCCTTGTTTGCATTTATGTAGTGCCATAGCATGACTCAATCTTGCTCTACTTTTGCTATAAAATATTTCTGGAAGATTCTTAACATGATATTCATTTTTGCCAAGCTTGTTGTAGTTGTTTCATACATGCTATGTATTTTCTCTTGCCATGGATAGCTTCATGAACATGCCATCTTGCTTTAGGTATGCTTGTTTTGTCATGCATTGCTTTGTGGTGAGTGCATCAAGCTCACCAAGATCCCTTGATATTATTGTTTCTGCCATGCTCTGTTTTCTGCTAAGTCTGAAACCTGTTAACGAAACTTGCTATGTTTACATGGTTGCCATCATATCTTCTGGTCCTTTTTGGCTTATGGTCAGTAAGGGACTTTTGTCGTATGCATTTAGTAGAATACTGCCATGCCTTGTTTTGCCATGTTAAGTTCCTGTAGCATGTTGATTTAGTGCTCTGAACATTGCTACCTGATGCTGTTTCAGGCATGTCCAGTAATTTCACCGTCTGTGAACCTGTTATCTTTTGCACTTTTTCCATGCTTGTTTGAACCTGTTATGTTGTGAACTAGCCGTAGCTCAGTGTTCATCTTTTGTCAAGCATCTCTTGTAGGTTACTTTCATATGCTTTGTTGCTATGTTGGAGTGCTGTATCATAGTTTGTTGATGTATTCTAAGTGCTATCATGCTGTTAATCGCAGATTCGTGTCATTCTTGTTTTGCTTGCCATTTGCAAACCGTGCATCCGTTTCCGGTGATCTTTATATCGATTTCGACCGAAATCATCTCATCTTTCCAGTGTCATGCTTGGTTTGCCAAGTTACTGCCTTGTTCATCATTTCCCTTCCGGAGCACGCATATGCATCGCATATCCCATCTCGCATATCATTCATGTTTTGCATCATGTTGTTTGTGCATTTTCCCATGATTGATTGTGGTTTCGTTGCTTGTGTCCTTGTGTTGGGTAGAGCCGGGAGATGAGTTCGTGAACGAGGAACCTGTTGAGTACGCTTACGAGGATCAAGCTTTCGACAACTCTGAGAACCTTGCTGGCAAGATGACCATACCCTCGAAATCACTTCTATCTTTGCTTTGCTAGTTGTTCGTTCTTTTGCCAGGCTGCGCTACCTACCACTTGCTATATCATGCCTCCCATATTGCCATGTCAGCCTCTAACCATCCTTTCCTAGCAAACCGTTGTTTGGCTAAGTTACCGCTTTTGCTTAGCCCTACTTATAGCGTTGCTAGTTGCAGGTGAAGTTGAAGTTGGTTCCATGTTGGAACATGGATATGTTGGGATATCACAATATCTCTTATTATATTAATGCATCTATATATTTGGTAAAAGGTGGAAGGCTCGGCCTTATGCCTGGTGTTTTGTTCCACTCTTGTCGCCCTAGTTTCCGTCATACCGGGATTATGTTCCTTGAGTTTGCGTTCCTTACGCGGTTGGGTGATTTATGGGACCCCCTTGACAGTTCGCCTTGAATAAAACTCCTCCAGCAAGGCCCAACCTTGGTTTTACCATTTGCCACCTAAGCCTTTTCCCCCCGGGTTTTCGCGAGCCCGAGGGTCATCTTTATTTTAAACCCCCGGGCCAGTGTTCCTCTGAGTGCTGGTCCAAACTAGAGCCACTTGCAGCGCCACCTTGGGGAAACTCGAGGATTGGTTTTAGTTGTACGTAGTGTTCATCCGGTGTGCCCTGAGAATGAGATATGTGCAGCTCCTATCGGGATTTGTTGGCACATTCGGGCGGCTTTGCTGGTCTTGTTCTACCATTGTTGAAATGTCTTGTAAACCGGGATTCCGAGACTGATCGGGTCTTACTGGGAGAAGGTTTATCCTTCGTTGACCGTGAGAGCTTATGATGGGCTAAGTTGGGACACCCCTGCAGGGTAATATCTTTCGAAAGCCGTGCCCGCGGTTATGAGGCGGATGGGAATTTGTTAATGTCCGGTTGTAGAGAACTTGTCACTTGACCTAATTAAAATACATCAACTGGGTTGTAGCCGTGATGGTCTCTTCTCGGCGAAGTCCGGGAAGTGAACACGGTTTGAGTTATGAATGACGTAAGTAGGAGTTCAGGATCACTTCTTGGTCATTACTAGATGACGACCGTTCCGTTGCTCCTCTTCTCGCTCTCATTTGCGTATGTTAGCCACCATATATGCTTAGTGCTTGCCGCAGCTCCACCATATTACTCTTTGTCGTCCTACAAGCTTAAATAGTCTTGATCTCGCGGGTGTGAGATTGCTGAGTCCTCGTGACTCACAGATTCTACCAAAACAGTTGCAGGTGCCGACGATGCCAGTGCAGTTGATGAGATCGACCTCAAGTGGGATTTCGATGAGGAACGTGGTCGTTACTATGTGTCTTTTCCTGATGATCAGTAGTGGAGCCCAGTTGGGACGATCGGGGATCTAGCATTTGGGGTTATCTTATTTTCATTTGGATTTTGACCATAGTCGGTCTATGTGTGTATTTTGGATGATGTATGAATTATATTTATGTATTGTGTGAAGTGGCGATTGTAAGCCAACTCTTTATCCCATTCTTCTTCATTACATGGGATTGTGTGAAGATGACCCTTCTTGCGACAAAACCACAATGCGGTTATGCCTCTAAGTCGTGCCTCGACATGTGGGAGATATAGCCACAACGTGGGCGTTACAAGTTGGTAATCAGAGCCATCCCCGACTTAGGAGCCCCTGCTTGATCGAATCGCTGGCGTTGTTGAGTCTAGAGCAAAATGTTTTGAGTCTTAGGATTATATATATCGGAGAGTAGGATTCTTTTTACTCCCCAGTCCCTTCGTCGCTCTTGTGAGGTCTCCTGACGTAGAAGTTTTGACTCTTCTCTCCTCAAATTTCACTAAATTTCTATTTTAGGATGACGCGGGTATCTTGGAATCGTTCCGATGGTTTTGTGACGAGAACATTGTTCTTGGTGCCTCCTGACAT
Source organism: Triticum aestivum (assembly GCF_018294505.1). Classification (NCBI taxonomy): domain Eukaryota; kingdom Viridiplantae; phylum Streptophyta; class Magnoliopsida; order Poales; family Poaceae; genus Triticum; species Triticum aestivum. Next base: position 26,396,980 of record NC_057805.1, read on the forward strand.
TTAGGGGTTGTGGCAGTGTCCCGGGGAGTTGAGCTCCGAGGTGTTGTCGTCACAATTTTATCGTTGCAGTTCTGGAATACCTGAGTTTCGCCGACATCGAAATCTCTTTTATACAGTTGTTGGTGAGATCACCTCGACGCCACCCAGTACTGGGGCGGGAGTTCGGGAGTATTGCCATAACTCGTATAACGGATGTTTTTCGAAGGTTGAGGTACACGATTTCCGAAGGTTTCTTGGTTATGTGTTGACGGATGGATACAGCTGGATCTAGGGATTGCTAGTTTGGATGATATATTTTGTGTCCCCTGTATCCCCAACACCAGATTGCATAACCAGAAAGTTTCGGGAGTTTATAAGTGGGAATTCAAGTAGCTTCTAGGATTTCTTTCCGACAAACGCATGATATGAGATTGGGGTTCGACGTCTAGTGGTCCGCCTTTCCACGGTTGGTTTTACAGTGGTCTCGTAGTGTCTTAAAGAGTCCTTGGCTATGCCGACTCGGGGACGCTTCGTATGTCATGTGCACTGCCTTGTACATGATGGTGCTGTACGATCGAGCCCATGTGGGCCCCACCTCAAAAACTTCGGACGAAATATCTATCATACGTTTGTTCCGGCTTATTCTGCAAGCCAATACTTTGTTTTGTTTTGAATTGTGGTATTCGAGTTGCTTCGAAGTCAGATGTTGATTCCATACCTTTTTCTAAGTGGCTTCTCAACTTAATGGAAGTGTGATGATTTACTATGGAATTCATTCGTTCATCCTCGTTCGAATGTTTATTGTGAAGACTATATGTTGAAATTTCTATCTGTTGATTCTACTTGTCTATTTGTCTATCAAGATGCTAACGGATGTCACCCTCTTCAGGATGGCTCCGCCAATGCCTCAGAATCCGGATCGCAATGAAGGAAGTCAGGCGAACCCTCCGCCACCACCTCCGCCTCCGGAGGCATGGCAAGCTATCATGGCAGCCACCAACGCCAATGCTCAGATGATTCTGCAACTCTTGCAAGAACGCACCCAAGGGCAAGGCAATCAAGGCAATCAAGGTCAAGGCAACAATCAGCCTCACTTCGCTACCCTCAACCAGTTTCTCGCAAATCAGACCAAGTCTTTCAGCTACTGTGCCGAGGCCACGGATGCCGATAATTGGCTCATGGACATCAACAAGCATTTTGAATGTAGCAATGTCAGGCCTGAGGACTATGTCAAGTTCGCTTCTTTTCAGCTCAAGGACCAAGCTGCTGATTGGTATCAACAATACAAAGATTCCGGAGGAGGTCGTGTGATTACTTGGACTGACTTCTGTCGGGACTTCAAAGCGCACCACATTCCACAAAGTGTTGTTGAGAGCAAGCGTGAGGAGTTCCGCAATCTCAAGCAAGGCAACATGTCTGTGTATCAATTCAACATACAGTTTCAGAAAATTGCTCGCTTCGCTAAACAAGACATTCCTGATGAAAAGAGCATGATCTATCACTTCAGAGGTGGCCTTAGAGAGGATCTGCAGTTAGCTCTCGTTCTTGTTGAGCCTACTCAGTTTGATCAATTCTATAATATGGCACTGAAGCAAGAGGCTGCTCAGCTCAAGTGTGAGGCTTTTAAGAAGAGAGTCAGAGACGCAGTTCAGTCTTCTTCTTCCTCACTTGTGGCAGCTAAGCAACAGAAGTTTTGGTTGCCTCATCCTCCTCCGTTTCGTCAGCCTTACCAGCAGAAGAACAAAGGTGGCCATGGATTTTCTCACTCTTCCAACTCTGGCTATCAGAACAAGTCTCAGAATCAAGCTCCAAAGTCCAATGCTCCTTATCATCGTCCACTCTCGGAGGTGACTTGCAACAAGTGTCAGCAGAAAGGTCACTATGCTAACAAGTGCTTCAACCAAAGGCGTCTTCCGCCTCCTCCTCCTGTCAGATCTTCCAGCAATGCAGTGGTCAAGCATAATCCAAAGTCTGCAAAGGTGAACATGATGAATGCAGCTCAAGCCGAGGAATCTACTGATGTGATAATGGGTAATCTCTCAGTTAATGATATTCCTGCAAAAGTTCTTTTTGATACTGGTGCATCTCTTTCTTTCATTTCGAGACCTTTTGTTGCCAAGCATGAGTTTGTGACGAAAAAGATTCCTATCCCGTTGAAGGTTGTGTCTGCGGGCAAGCAAATGACATCTAATAATTGTGTCCCGGATGTTTCTATCAAGATGGGGAACTATAAATTTCTGTCTAAACCAATTGTTCTTGGTGACTCGGATATTGATCTTATTCTCGGGATGGACTGGCTTTCTAAGCACAAGGCTCAACTTGATTGTGCTGCCAGGGAAATTCAATTGACACACTCGTCTGAGGATGTTATCATTTATGCCGCTCATGATGAAACCATTCGGTTATTTTCTCTCAATGAGAAGGGCGAATTGAATGCCATCTCTCAGATTCCAGTCGTTTGTGAGTACCAAGATGTCTTTCCAGAAGAGCTTCCGGGTATGCCTCCTCACCGGCCAGTTGAGTTCGTTATCGATCTAGAGCCTGGCACTGAACCCGTTTGCAAGCGTCCATACAAGCTTGGACCCAAGGAGCTGAAGGAATTGAAGAAACAGCTCGATGAACAAGAGCGTCTGGGTTTGATCAGACCGAGTTCATCTCCATGGGGCTGTGGTGTTCTTTTTTTCCAGAAGAAGGATGGCACGGACCGACTTTGTGTCGACTACCGTCCATTGAACAAGAAGACAATCAAGAACAAGTATCCACTTCCCAACATCAATGAGTTATTCGAGCAACTCAAAGGCGCTAAAGTATTCTCCAAGCTTGACCTTCATATGGGTTATCATCAGATTCGCATTCGTGAAGAAGATATTCCCAAGACAGTATTCAGAACAAGCTTTGGTTCTTATGAATATACTGTCATGTCTTTCGGCCTTGTCAATGCTCCTCCAACCTTCTCTCGGATGATGAATTTCATCTTCAACCCCTATACCAATGAATTCGTCCTGGTGTATCTCGATGATATCTTGGTCTTCTCCAAGAATAAGAAGGATCATGCAAAACATTTGCGATTGGTGCTCGACAAGCTCAGAGAGTATCAATTCTATGCGAAGTTCTCCAAATGTGAGTTTTGGCTTGATGAAGTTCTTTACCTTGGTCACATCATCTCTGCCAAGGGCATCGCTGTTAACCCCTAGAAGGTGTCCGCAATTGTGAATTGGGAACCTCCTCAGAATGTCAAGCAGCTCCGCAGTTTTCTTGGTCTTGCAAGCTATTGCCGAAGATTCGTTGAGAATTTCTCTAAGATTGCAAAGCCTCTTTCCAACCTCCTCCAGAAGCATGTGAAGTATATCTGGTCTCCTGAGTGTGACGTTGCTTTCAACACTCTCAAAGAGAAACTAGCCACAACTCCTGTCTTGACTCCTCCTGACGAATCCAAGCCTTTCGAAGTTTTCTGTGATGCTTCTCTCCAAGGTCTCGGTTTGTGTTAATGCAAGAGAAGAAGGTTGTGGCCTATACCTCTCATCAGTTGAAGCCCAATGAAAAGAACTACCCCACTCACGATCTTGAGTTGGCGGCAGTTGTCCATGTATTAATAACGTGGAGACATCTCTTGTTGGGAAGACAAGTGGACATATTCACCGATCACAAGAGTCTCAAGTACATCTTCACTCAGCCCAATCTCAACCTCAGGCAAACTCGATGGGTCGAAATGATTCAAGAGTACAATCCGAGTATTGAATATACCCCAGGCAACGCCAATGTCATTGCAGATGCTTTAAGCAGGAAGGCTTATTGCAACAGCTTAATTCTCAAGCCATTCCAACCGGATCTTTGTGAAGCTTTCCGCAAGCTGAATCTCCAAGTTGTTCCTCAAGGCTTTCTTGCCAACCTCATAGTCTCTCCTACCTTGGAAGATCAAATTCATGAGGCACAACTTCTTGATGCCATGGTGAAGAAGGTGAAACGTGGTATCGACAAGGGTCTTTCCAAATACAAGTGCTATCGCATTGATGACAGAGACACTTTATTCTTCGAGGACCGGATTGTGGTTCCTAAAGGTGATCTAAGGAAAGTCATTATGAACGAAGCGCACAATTCTCTTCTTTCCATTCATCCTGGAAGTACGAAGATGTACCATGACCTCAAGCAGTCGTATTGGTGGACTCGAATGAAGCGGGAAATCGCTCAATTCGTGAATGAATGTGATGTCCGTCGTAGGGTGAAAGCAGAACACCAACGACCAGCTGGTCTCCTCCAACCTCTTGCTATCCCATAGTGGAAGTTTGATCATATCGGAATGGACTTCGTGACTGGTTTTCCCAAGTCCAAGCGCGGAAATGATGCTATCTTCGTTGTCATCGACAAGCTTTCTAAAGTGGCTCATTTCCTTCCAATCAAAGAATCTATCACAGGAGCTCAGTTGGCAGAGCTATACACCTCCAGAATTGTCTCCTTGCACGACATTCCACAATTGATATCTTCAGATCGTGGAAGCATCTTCACCTCTAAGTTCTGGGACTCCTTCCAGAAGGCCATGGGCACAAACATTCGCTTCAGCACAGCTTTCCATCCTCAAACTAGTGGCCAAGTCGAGCGAGTGAATCAAATTCTTGAAGATATACTCAGGGCTTGTGTCATTTCCTTTGGCATGAAATGGGAAGATTGTCTTCCATATGCCGAATTCTCCTACAACAACAGCTTCCAAGCAAGTTCGGGCAAGGCCCCATTCGAAATTCTCTATGGCAGAAAGTGCCGTACTCCTCTCAATTGGTCAGAGACTGGTGAACGCCAACTTCTTGGCAATGACTTAATCACAGAAGCTGAAGAAATGTGTAAAGTCATCCGTGAAAATCTCAAAGCCACGCAATCGCGCCAGAAGAGTTACTATGATAGTAAGCACCGTGATGTGGCTTTCGAGATCGGAGACCATGTCTACCTCCGCGTCTCTCCTATGAAAGGCACTCGCCGCTTCGGTATCAAAGGGAAGCTTGCCCCTAGATACGTGGGTCCTTTCAAGATCATTGGCAAAAGAGGCGACCTCGCCTATCAACTTGAGCTTCCTTCCAACTTCGCGAACGTGCACGATGTGTTCCACGTGTCACAGCTTCGCAAGTGCTTCAAGACGCCTGAGCGCACCATCAACTTTGAAGAGATTGACCTTCAAGAAGATCTGTCTTATCATGAGCACCCAGTTGCTATTCTTGAGGAAACTGAGCGCAAGACTCGCAACAAGTCAATCAAATTCCTGAAAGTGAAGTGGTCACACCATTCCGACCGAGAAGCCACCTGCGAACGCGAGGACCACCTCCATTCCGAATATCCGGAGTTCTTTCAGTCCTAGATCTCGGGACGAGATCCTCTCGTAGTGGTGGAGTGTTGTAACACCCCGGGTGTAACTTTCCATAATTGTAACTCCAACTCTTGCCATTTTCGGCTATGTGTTATGATATTCCCTCCGTGGTCGGGTTTTGTTTGTCGTTTTGCATTTTGTTCATGTCATGCATTTCATATCATGTCATCATGTGCATTGCATTTGCATACGTGTTCGTCTCAAGCATCCGAGCATTTTCCTCGTTGTCCGTTTTGCAATCCGGCACTCCCACCTCCTCCGGTGCACCCCTCTTGTTTTCTTTCGTGAGCGGGTGTCAAACGTTCTCGGAATGGACCGAGGCTTGTCAAGTGGCCTTGGTATACCACCGGTAGACCACCGGTCAAGTTTCGTTCCATTTGAAGGTCGTTTGGTACTCCAACGGTTAACCAGGTAACCGCAGATGCCTTTTGTGTGTTCCAGCAAAACCCCCTCTCTAAACAGCCCAAAACCCACCAAACTCACTTCCATGCTCTAGGTCGTTCGATCACGATCGTGTGGGCAAAAACCGCACCTCTTTTGGACTCTCCTAGCTCCCTCTACCTATATATTTGCACCCCTCCCGAAAACATTCGCAGTCCAAACCCTAGAGAAACTCCTCCCGTTGCCGCCGGATGGATCCCGCTGCCACCCCGCGCGAATCGCGCGCTGCCATGTGGCGGGCCGTACGCCGGCCGCCGTCGAG
>NC_057805.1:26403356-26407996 GCF_018294505.1 Triticum aestivum
CTCCACGCCATCGCCGTCGCCGCAACCGCCGCCCGGCGCCGCGGCTCCCCTGCCGCCCGCGCCTCCCGAGGACCCCGCCGCCGTCGCCCTCTCCTCCCCTCGTCGCCGGTGCCGCCCTCTCCTCCGTCTCCCTCCTCTCCTCCGGCCGTCGCCATCCACCGCCGGCGAGCTCGAGCTCGCGCCCCGGCCAGATCTGGATCGAACACACGAGGGTTGACTTTCTCTCCTCCCCGAAATATTTCTAAGTCTTTTATTTTCACAATATCTTGTCCTGTTCAACGCATCATAACTCTGTTCACATAGCTCCGTTTCGTGCGTTTAATATATCGAAATGTTCGCCTCGTGATGCTCTACATTTTGTTCCATTCCACCATGTTCATTTGAGTCCATCTTGATGCCCAAATCTCTGGTGCAAGAGTGCTAGTTGCTGTTATCTGTTGTTACTTTGGCAGAACTTGAGGATTTGTTATTTTGTATCTTTTAATCTGTGCATCTTATTGGCATGAGCTCTACATGTGTTTTGTTGTATGCCATGCCATCTTTACAGAGGTGTATGCCATGTATTTTTGTGATCTCTGTGGTGACTAGCACAAGCATGCAAACTAGGCTCCGTAATGTTTCTGATTTCAGGGACTTAGTGATTTCTCTGTCTTTGTCTGCTGTTATTTTGTTGCCATGTAAACTTGATGCTACAGAGAGATCCATGCATATTTTGGTGATGTTCATTAAGGATGTTTTGTAGATATTGTTGTAATAGATCAGTTCCTGCCCTTGTTTGCATTTATGGAGTGCCATAGCATGACTCAATCTTGCTCTACTTTTGCTATAAAATATTTCTGGAAGATTCTTAACATGATATTCATTTTTGCCAAGCTTGTTGTAGTTGTTTCATACATGCTATGTATTTTCTCTTGCCTTGGATAGCTTCATGAACATGCCATCTTGCTTTAATTATGCTTGTTTTGTCATGCATTGCTTTGTGGTGAGTGCATCAAGCTCACCAAGATCCCTTGATATTATTGTTTCTGCCATGCTCTGTTTTCTGCCAAGTCTGAAACCTGTTAACGAAACTTGCTATGTTTACATGGTTGCCATCATATCTTCTGGTCCTTTTTGGCTTATGGTCAGTAAGGGACTTTTGTCATATGCATTTAGTAGAATACTGCCATGCCTTGCTTTGCCATGTTAAGTTCCTGTAGCATGTTGATTTAGTGCTCTGAACATTGCTACCTGATGCTGTTTCAGGCATGTCCAGTAATTTCACCGTCTGTGAACCTGTTATCTTTTGCACTTTTTCCATGCTTGTTTGAATCTGTTATGTTGTGAACTAGCCGTAGCTCAGTGTTCATCTTTTGTCAAGCATCTCCTGTAGGTTACTTCCATATGCTTTGTTGCTATGTTGGAGTGCTGTAGCATAGTTTGTTGATGTATTCTAAGTGCTATCATGCTGTTAATCGCAGATTCGTGTCATTCTTGTTTTGCTTGCCATTTGCAAACCGTGCATCCGTTTCCGGTGATCTTTATATCGATTTCGACCGAAATCATCTCATCTTTCCAGTGGCATGCTTGGTTTGCCAAGTTACTGCCTTTTTCATCATTTCCCTACCGGAGCACGCATATGCATCGCATATCCCATCTCGCATATCATTCATGTTTTGCTTCATGTTGTTTGTGCATTTTCCCATGATTGATTGTGGTTCCGTTGCTTGTCTTCTTGTGTTGGGTAGAGCCGGGAGATGAGTTCGTGAATGAGGAACCTGTTGAGTATGCTTACGAGGATCAAGCTTTCGACAACTCTGAGAACCTTGCAGGCAAGATGACCATACGCTCGAAATCACTTCTATCTTTGCTTTGCTAGTTGTTCGTTCTTTTGTCATGCTGCGCTACCTACCACTTGCTATATCATGCCTCCCATATTGCCATGTCAGCCTCTAACCATCCTTTCCTAGCAAACCGTTGTTTGGCTAAGTTACCGCTTTTGCTCAGCCCAACTTATAGCGTTGCTAGTTGCAGGTGAAGTTGAAGTTGGTTCCATGTTGGAACAAGGATATGTTGGGATATCACAATATCTCTTATTATATTAATGCATCCATATGTTTGGTAAAAGGTGGAAGGCTCGGCCTTATGCCTGGTGTTTTTTTTCCACTCTTGCCGCCCTAGTTTCCGTCATACTGGGATTATGTTCCTTGAGTTTGCGTTCCTTACGCGGTTGGGTGATTTATGGGACCCCCTTGACAGTTCGCCTTGAATAAAACTCCTCCAGCAAGGCCCAACCTTGGTTTTACCATTTGCCACCTAAGCCTTTTCCCCCGGGTTTTCGCGAGCCCGAGGGTCATCTTTATTTTAAACCCCTGGGCCAGTGTTCCTCTGAGTGTTGGTCCAAACTAGAGCCACTTGCAGCGCCACCTTGGGGAAACTCGAGGATTGGTTTTAGTTGTACGTAGTGTTCATCCGGTGTGCCCTGAGAACGAGATATGTGCAGCTCCTATCGGGATTTGTCGGCACATTCGGGCGGCTTTGCTGGTCTTGTTTTACCATTGTCAAAATGTCTTGTAAACCGGGATTCCGAGACTGATCGGGTCTTACCGGGAGAAGGTTTATCCTTTGTTGACTGTGAGAGCTTATGATGGGCTAAGTTGGGACACCCCTGCAGGGTAATATCTTTCGAAAGCCGTGCCCACGGTTATGAGGCGGATGGGAATTTGTTAATGTCCGGTTGTAGAGAACTTGTCACTTGACCCAATTAAAATACATCAACTTGGTGGTAGCCGTGATGGTCTCTTCTCGGCGGAGTCCGGGAAGTGAACACGGTTTGAGTTATGAATGACGTAAGTAGGAGTTCAGGATCACTTCTTGGTCATTACTAGATGACGACTGTTCCGTTGCTTCTCTTCTCGCTCTCATTTGCGTATGTTAGCCACCATATATGCTTAGTGCTTGCCGCAGCTCCACCATATTACTCTTTGTCGTCCTACAAGCTTAAATAGTCTTGATCTCGCGGGTGTGAGATTGCTGATTCCTCGTGACTCAAATATTCTACCAAAACAGTTGCAGGTGCCGACGATGCCAGTGCAGTTGATGAGATCGACCTCAAGTGGGAGTTCGATGAGGAACGTGGTCGTTACTATGCGTCTTTTCTGATGATCAGTAGTGGAGCCCAGTTGGGACGATCGGGGATCTAGCATTTGGGGTTATCTTATTTTCATTTGGATTTTGACCGTAGTCGGTCTATGTGTGTATTTTGGATGATGTATGAATTATATTTATGTATTGTGTGAAGTGGCGATTGTAAGCCAACTTTTTATCCCATTCTTGTTCATTACATGGGATTGTGTGAAGATGACCCTTCTTGCGACAAAACCACAATGCGGTTATGCCTCTAAGTCGTGCCTCGACACGTGGGAGATATAGCCGCATCGTGGGCGTTACATTCACCAAGTGGATCAAAGCAAGGCCGATCAAGAAGCTGGATGGGACAATGGCCGTTCGATTCGTCAAGGACATCGCGGTGCGCTACGGCATGCCGAACAGCATCATCACGGACAACGGCACCAACTTTGCCAAGGGCGCACTCGCGCAGCACTGCTCCGTCTCCGGCATCCGCCTCGACCTGGCTTCCGTTGCACATCCGTAGTCCAATGGCCAAGTCGAGCGGGCTAACGGCCTCATCCTATCTAGCATCAAACCGCGACTCGTCGAGCCGCTCATCCGTTCACCCGGCAGTTGGCTTGACGAGTTGCCGGCCGTCCTTTGGAGTCTCCGCACAACGCCGAACAGGTCGATCGGGTTCACCCCGTTCTTCATCGTTTACGGAGCAGAAGCCGTCATCCCGACCAACGTCGAGTTCGACTCGCCGCGCGTAACGATGTACACGGAAGCCGAACCCAAGGAGGCCCGCGAAGACGCGTCGACCTGCTCGAAGAAGCACGTCTCCTAGCGCTCAGCCGCTCAGCCATCTACCAGCAAGGCCTGAGGCATTACCACAGCAAGAAGATCAAGCCCCTCACTTTCTGCGAGGGAGACCTCGTCCTCCAGCTCGTCCAAGAGCAGACCGGCCAACACAAGCTGTCCTCCCCATGGGAGGGACCCTTCATCGTCGGCAAGGCCTTGTGCGACCGCAACGCGTACTACCTCATCGACGCCCGCAAGTCAAACAAGCGCAAAAGGGACACCGCCGGCGAAGAAACATCCCGGCCATGGAATGCAGAGCTCCTCTGCCCGTTTTACAGTTAGTCGTGTGCACGTATGTATCGCTGCCTTTTATAATCATCTGAAAACTATGGGATCCCCGAACGAATCTCGGGGGCTGCCCTTTTGCGACCAAGCCACTTGTGTCTCCTACATTTGTGCATTACTTTCTTCTTAACCCAACCCGACCACCGAGCCGACTCGCTCGACCCGGGGGCTCGGGGGTTGGCCGGCTTGGCCAACCATCGTTTTTCTTAGCCGCTCTTAAGCGCGTCGGATCGCCACGGCCTCTCGCTTCGCCCTAAGCCGCAGATCTGGCTTCGGCTGTCGGCTGGCAAGCACATGAGACCAAAAGCACCAGCACGCCACGAACACTAAGTCAAGAACCGCCGGGTCGCCCAACCCGGTACCGCCACTTTAAGTTACCGCACGACCGGCTACTCGCCAACCCG
>NC_057805.1:26408419-26424729 GCF_018294505.1 Triticum aestivum
GGCTCTAAAGACAAAAACAAAAAGCACAGACATCCACGAAGTTTCTGCGTACCACCGGATCGCTCGACCCGGCCTCACCACTTTAAGTTACCGCACGACCTGCTGCTCGCCAACCCGGCCCTGCCGGATTGCCGCCAGTCGGCCCAGTGGGTGTTTCGCTCGCGCTCAACGTTTCGAAAGCCTAACTATTGTACGCTCCTCTCAAAGGCCGAACCTCTTGTCACGGACTGAAGCCTCGGCCGTTAGACTCGTGGGGGGGAAGCCCAAACAAGGAAAGTTGCAAGAAAACGACTCCAAAAAACGAAAAGCAAAGGTGCAAACATCCACGCAGCTCATACATCATAAATTCAAACAGGCCCAAGGCCAGAGTTCATTACACCCAGTCAACCCCCAGTGGGTGGGTGGACCTGCTACCTAACAGAAATTTTTGCTAAGTTAAAAATCAGGCATCGCCTCCGCCGGAGCGCGCAGCTCCCGGGTCCGCCGAGGTGCCGGCCTCCTCCCCGGCGTCCGCATCGCGATAGACATCCGTCTCCTCAGAACTGCCCGCCGGGTCGTCCAAAAGAAGGCCGTAGTCATTAGGAGGCACGACTCCGCCATCCTCCGCCCACTCCGGCTGGAACTCGTCATGGAAGGCGAACGCGGCGATGGCCCGGACGGTGATCCGTCCGGCCTCTGCCTGCAGCTGGCTCTTCGAGCCGGCTCGCTGGCCCATCAACACATCCAGCGCCAAGTCCGGATGCCACGACACCACGAACCTGAGCGCCATCTCGATGCTTGGCGCGACGGCACCCGGCCAGAGGGCCGCTGTCATCGCCGCACCGGCCTCAGAAAGCCGCCCCATCTGCTCGCTCAAGACTCGCAGACGGGCCTTGGCAGCGGCAACGATCTCCGGGAAGGGCCACCCACGGGTCAGTCCCGGAGCCGACGATCCCTTGCGGGTCACACTGAAAACGGACCGCCTCCTCCGCCAGCTGGCGCGTCTCCGGAAAGGCCCCTGCCGAGATGAAAAGCAAGTCAGAAGAAATTCACTAAGGAAGAAAAGCCGGAGTCCCAACCCGACAACAACAAAACCAAAGGAAAGCACTTACTGGAAAAGGACTCTTCCAAGTGCTGCGCTTCGAGCAACGTACCGCGCCGCTCCCGGGCAATGGTGCGGTCACGCTCCTCCAGCGCCTTCTCCAGGTCGGCGACCTTGGCAAGGGCCGCCTTCAGCTCGGCGTCCTTATCCTCAGCCGCCTTCAGGGCCTCCTCGCGGCGCCGGGTCTCCTCCGCCATGGCCAGCAGCGCCTTCAGGCGCTCCACCTCGGCCTGGAGTTGCCCCTTGTCATCGGCCAGCTTGCCGCGCTGCTGGTCCGCCTCGGCAAGGGCCTTCTGCGCCTCCACGTCCTTGGCGGCCTCCGCTTTGAGGCACTCCACCTCGGCCTCGAGGCGGACCTTGTCGCCCACTAGCTGCCCCTGTAGCTGGCTGGCTTCGTCAAGCGCCCGCCGGGCTCCCGTCGCCTCCGCCCTCGCCTGCTCCACCTTGGCTCCAAGCCGACCGGCGTCCGCAACAAGCCGGTCGTAGTGGAAGCCGGCCCGGATCAGCCGGGTCCTCCAAGACAGCACCTCGGCTGCAGAAGAGCGACTCAGAAACAAAGTACCGCTTTAAGATTCGACCCAACTGCTACGCAGTTGGCCCGAATATCGGGGGCTACACCCAGTGGGTGCGCTAGCGCGCCCCCACTAAAGAAGAGCACGCAAGAAGAGTACCTGCCGCGGCGCGGAGCTCCTCCTCCTTGGCGGTGAGCCTCTCCTTGAGACGCCGGTGCGTCTCAAGGAGCCGGTTGAAGACGCTGACCCAGTAGGAATCCAGTTGCTGCAGAGAGCAGCGATCAATACAAGACATCAAGATAAGATTCGACCCAACTGCTACGCAATTGGCCTGAATCTCGGGGGTTACAACAGCGGGTGCGCTGGCGCGCCCCACAAGGAACAAGCAACAAAAGAAGAAAAAGCAGAACGTAACGGAAAACTTACAAACACGGCGCGCTCCAGCTCCTGCGTCGCCTCCACCTCGGCCTAGGCGAAGGCCTGGATCCGGTCTGTCCGCCCTCGTAGGCGCCAGGTCACGGCGGCCATCGCCGCCTCCTCCTGGGTCAGGGGACCAAAGAAGACCTCGCTGGTCGACCCGGCGACTCGGCGACCCCCGGGCCAGGGCACCAGGGCGTGCCCCCTGCTGGCCGCCTCCCCTGAGGCCGGCACCCCCTCCGGCGCCTTCTCCGGCGCCCTCTCCGGCTCCGACGATGGCCCAGAGGCCGGAGCGGCTTGCGGCTCCACCACCGGCGGCACCTTGCTCGACGGCGTCCGAACCGCCACCTCCGGCGTCGCCCGCGACGCCTCCCCCAAGACCGCGTCACCGCCGCCTCCGTCGATCCCCGCCCGCTCGACCATGTCGGTCCGCGGCAGGGTATCGTCACCAACAACCACGACCTCCCGGTTGAGGCCCATCACGTCTGCACGACCGCCTTGGCCGTGCTCCCCCTCCGACGACGGCACGAAGACCGTCGCTGCCACCACCGTTCCCGCCGGCATCTCCGACCACGCCGGCTCGCGCCCACGTCGCCGCGGCGCTGACCCAAGCCTGGGTCGATGCCACCTCCAGCTCCGCTTCGGCCCGGTTCCGGTCTCGCCAGGCCAGGCCCTCGGCATCGGCCGAATCCAGACCAAGGTCCGAATCCGCCCGCTCCTCCTCCCCCTCGTCCCGGTCGATGGTGCCGGACCGGCTCCTCTGAAACGCGGCACCCTCGACGGACGCCACATCCGCCGCCACCAGCGCCAGGGAGATCGGCGACCTAAAACGCAAGACAAACTAAGTACAAGCAAAGCAGAGCCGCTCGGCGACTCGGTTCAAGCCGGAAAAGGCGCTCACCCCGGCACCACCGGAACGGCGGGCCTCTCCGCTCTGTCCTGTGGCACGGCGCGCCTCCTCTTGGTGGGCTGCTTCACCACCCCGGCCGGGTCCGCCGCACGCTTCGCGGTCGGAGCTCGCGGTGCGATGTTGTCCTTCCCATGCAGCGGCCTCGCCGCCGGTGCCCCCCAAGACGACCTGGCTCCAGCCGCGCCACCGCCTCCTCCACCCGACGCCGCTACATCAACAGCTTACGTCAGCACCCCCAATACCGTAACCCGACCAACAACTCAAGAAGGAAACCCAAGACTTACCGGCTTGGCGCCCCGCGCCCGCGTCGGCGGTCGCCTCCCCCTCTTCGCCGTGGGCCTCGGGCTCCTCCGAGGCAAAGCGCACCACCTGCGCCCGCTCCCAGTCGTAAGGATGTCGGATGGCGTTCAGAAGCACCTCCCGCGTCGCGTCGGGGAGGATAAGAAGATATGCAGTAGCGAAATATGGAGACCAAGGACTCACCAACGGTGCCGGGTTCACATGCCTGTACGGGGCCTTCCCGAACTCCCAGTCGCCCCGTAGGTTGGCCTTGGAGATGTCGTTGACCCGGCGCGCAACCTGGTCCGCCGCCAGCTGCGTGTTCGCCATGCGGTTGGGGTCCTGGAGGCCGGTCATCTTGCCGATGAGGTGGCTGCGCTACTGCAGCGGCAACACTCACCGGATGATGAAGGCAGTGATGAGGTCGGTGCCGGTGAGCCCCTCCCGCTCCTTCATCACCGACACCCGCTCGCACAGGTTGAGCACGTCCTATGACGGATGCTTGGGGTAGTACCCCCAGTTCCGCTTCTCCCTCGGCGGCGAGTTGACGAAGGGGGGCAACTTGATGCGGTCCGCGCCGAGGTTGCGGACATAGAAGAAGGAATTCTGCCACTTCTTGGCAGAATCCTCCAGCGGCATCTTCGGGCAATCAGCGCCCGACCGCTTGGAGATGACGGCGGCCCCGCACTCGGACATCTCCCCGGCCCTCGGCCCTTGCTGCTTCAGGGAGAAGAAGCGCACCCAGAGGGAGGTCGATCAAAGGCTCGATCCCCAGGTACCCCTCGCAGAGGGTGATGAAGCCCGACAACTGTACACTGGCGCTGGCGCCCAGATGATGAGCCTGGAGCCCGAAGAACTCCAGGAAATCGCGGAAGAAGCCGCTCGCAGGAAGCCTGAAACCGCACTTGAAGTGCAGAAAGAAGACGACGGACTCCGTGCCCTCGGGTCGCGGCGACCTCCGTCTCCCCCGGCAGGCGCCTGATGGAGCGGAGATAGGCGATCTCGTCGAGGGCGACGGTCGAGCCCATCCACGAGCCCGACGCCAGCGCCATCAGCAAAGATGCGAAAGAAGGAAGAAGAAGGTGGCTACAAAGCTCTGCTCAAGGCAGCGGGCGTCGCAGCTGGCGGCGGTCGCGAGAAGTAGAGGAAGGATGAAGAGGCAGGGGAGTGCGAGCGTGAATGATCTCCGCCGTTCCCTTCGCCCATAATTTATAGGCCACAATTTGAAACGTGGGGAAGTGGGATCGTTTGCGCTCGCCCCTCTCACTTCCCCGCAATCAGTGCGCATGTACGCACGCAGTAACTGCCTAGAGAATGGCAACCGACCCGCGAACACCGCAATAAATCCGCGCGCGTGGGCCGAGGGCTTGCGGCGGCGGGTCCCAGGGTGTCGCCCCGTCCTGTCACGCACGTGGCCTGTCAGGTCCCTCCGGCTCCTAGGCGCCACGTGGCAGCCGCGCGAGGCCCGAAAGATTACCCAAAGATTTGTCGAACTCCTCGGTTTCCCGCCGCGACCGGGATGCCGCGATCCGGCTTCCGGAAGCCGGCACACAGTGGGGGAAACTGCGAAGGCCCTTCCATCCGAAGACGGCGGACCTTCATAGCTTCGGGGACTACTATCGGGGGGATGAACCCGAGGCAGGCAACGGAACCCGGATCCTTTTCAAAAACAACGGGGCCAGCAGCCCCTCAATCCGGCTCGCACTTGGCTGGGTCGCTCAACCCGGCCAAGTCCCTCGACCTGGCCGAACTCCTCGACCCGGCCCCAACAACCAACTCAAGACTTCCCCAACAAGCCAGCTCCACCCTTGCCGTGTTCTCCAAACCCGGTCGAGGGTCAGCGGCCGTCCCATCCCAGCTGTA
The DNA here is from genome assembly GCF_018294505.1 of Triticum aestivum. Classification (NCBI taxonomy): domain Eukaryota; kingdom Viridiplantae; phylum Streptophyta; class Magnoliopsida; order Poales; family Poaceae; genus Triticum; species Triticum aestivum. The sequence goes on from NC_057805.1 coordinate 26,413,482, forward strand.
CGATGGGACGAGTCTCCACCAACTGATGACCGAAGCCACAGTGCCTCGCCCATGCCTTTGGTCAGCCGGATGAGGCAACAGTGCCCCCACCTACTCGCTGACCAGGGCTGGTGTGGCAACAGTGCAATCATCGTCATCCAGGACGCCAGCAAGCGGTGACCTGACGGAGCGCCACTGTAGCCGACTCGACTCGGCCACGCCCTGATGATCGACAAGACAACGCACAACATCCCTGGGCGCATGGGGCCTGCGCTCGGGGAACCCGGCGAGACCCGGTACCCGGCGGGTCCCAGCACCGGGTTCCCTGGACACTGACAACCCGGCCCTACGGCCTTGTAACATTACCATTGTACCCCTGGGGGGTTGACCTATAAAACCCCCCAGGAGCCCTCAAGCATACGGGCAATGAGATACACTCACCCATCCACCCACTCACACGCCTAGCAAGCAACACCCGAGGAGAAGGAGCAGCCTAAACCTTGGCCTGACTTCCTTCTTCCTCCTTCCTGCTTTTATATCGATATTTATTGCATTACGGGCTGTTATTACACGTTATGTCACAATACTTATGCCTATTCTCTCTTATTTTACAAGGTTTACATGAAGAGGGAGAATGCCGACAGCTAGAATTCTGGGCTGGAAAAGGAGCAAATATTAGAGACCTATTCTGTAGAGCTCCAAAAGTCCTGAAACTCCACAGAAGTTATTTTTGGAATTAATAAAAAATACTGAGCGAAGAAAGTACCGGAGGGGGGCCACCCACCATCCACGAGGGTGGGGGGCGCGCCCAACCCCCTGGGCGCGCCCCTTCCTCGTGGGCCCCCTGGCAGGCCTCTAATGCCCATCTTCTGCTATATGAAGTCTTTTACCCTGGAAAAAAATCATAAGCAAGTTTTCGGGAAGAAACTCCGCCGCCACGAGGCGGAACCTAGGCGGAACCAATGTAGGGCTCCAGCGGAGCTGTTCTGCCGGGGAAACATCCCTCCGAGAGGGAAAAATCATCGCCATCGTCATCACCAACGATCCTCTCATCGGGAGGGGGTCAATCTCCATCAACATCTTCACGAGAACCATCTCCTCTAAAACCCTAGTTCATCTCTTGTATCCAATCTTTGTCCCAAAGCCTCAGATTGGTACCTGTGGGTTGCTAGTAGTGTTGATTACTCCTTGTAGTTGATGCTAGTTGGTTTATTTGGTGGAAGATCATATGTTCAGATCCTTTATGCATATTAATACCCCTCTGATTATGAACATGAATATGATTTGTGAGTAGCTACGTTTGTTCCTGAGGACATGGGAGAAGTCTTGCTGTAAGTAGTCATGTGAATTTGGTATTCGTTCGATATTTTGATGAGATGTATGTTGTCTTTCCTCTAGTGGTGTTATGTGAACGTCGACTACATGACACTTCACCATTATTTGGGCCTAGAGGAAGGCATTGGGAAGTAATAAGTAGATGATGGGTTGCTAGAGTGACATAAGCTTAAACCCTAGTTTATGAGTTGCTTCGTAAGGGGCTGATTTGGTCCATATGTTTCATGCTATGGTTAGGTTTACCTTAGTACTTCTTTTGTAGTTGAAGATGCTTGCAATAGGGGTTAATCATAGTGGGATGCTTGTCCAAGGAAGGACAGCGCCCAAGCACCGGTCCACTCACATACCAAATTATCAAAGTAACGAACGTGAATCATATGAGCGTGATGAAAACTAGCTTGACGATAATTCCCATGTGTCCTCGGGAGCGCTTTTCTCTATATAAGAGTTTGTCCAGGCTTGTCCTTTGCTACAAAAAGGATTGTGCCATCTTGCTGCACCTTAATTACTTTCATTACCTTATCACAAAACTATCTGTTACCGATAATTTCAGTGCTTGCAGAGAATACCTTACTGAAAACCGCTTATCATTTCCTTCTGCTCCTCGTTGGGTTCGACACTCTTACTTATCGAAAGGACTACGATAGATCCCCTATACTTGTGGGTCATCAATACTCTTTTCTGGCGCTATTGCTGGGGAGTGAAGCGCCTTTGGTAGGTGGAATTTGGTAAGGAAAAATTTATATAGTGTGCTGAAATTTACTGTCACTTGTTACTATGGAAAGTAATCCTCTAAGGGGCTTGTTCGGGGTATCTTCACCCCGACCAGTAGAGCAAAGAGTTGCTCCTCAACCTACTGAACCTACTGAAAATGTTTACTTTGAAATCCCTTCGGGTATGATAGAGAAACTGCTAGCTAATCCTTTTACAGGAGATGGAACACTGCATCCCGATTTACACCTAATCTACGTGAAGTTTGTGGATTATTTAAGCTTGCAGGTATGCCCGAGGATGTTATCAAGAAGTAGGTCTTCCCTTTATCTTTGAAGTGAAAGGCATTGACATGGTTTAGGCTATGTGATGATATGGGATCATGGAACTACAACAGATTGAAATTGGAATTTCATCAGAAGTTTTATCCTATGCATCTTGTTCATCGTGATCGTAATTATATATATAATTTTTGGCCTTGCGAAGGAGAAAGCATCACTCAAGCTTGCGGGAGGCTTAAGTCAATGTTATATTCATGCCCCAATCATGAGCTCTCAAGAGAAATGATTATTCAAAAAATTTATGCTCGGCTTTCTCTTAATAATCGCTCCATGCTCGATACTTCTTGTACTGGCTCTTTTATGATGAAGACTACTAAATTCAAATGGGATTTATTGGAAAGAATTAAACGCAACTCTGAAGATTGGGATCTTGATGAAGGTAAGGAGTTAGGTATAACAGCTAAGTTTGATTGTGTTAAATCTTTTATGGATACCGATGTTTTCCGTGAATTTAGCACTAAATATGGACTTGAATTTGAGATAGTAGCTTCTTTCTGTGAATCATTTGCTACTCATGTTGATCTCCCTAAGGAGAAGTGGTTTAAATATAATCCTCCCATTGAAGTAAAAGTAGTTGCACCTATTAAAGTTGAAGAAAAGACTATCACTTATAATGATCCTGTCGTTCCTACTGCTTATATTGAGAAACCATCTTTCCCTGTTAGAATAAAGGATCATGCTAAAGCTTCAACTGTGGTCAACAAAAGTAATATTAGGACACCCAAACCCCCTGAGCAAATTAAATTTGAACCTAGTATTGCTATGGTTAAGGATCTCTTGGCCGATAATATTGATGGGCATGTTATTTACTTTTGTAATGAAGCTGCTAGAATTGCTAGACCTGATACTAAAAATAAACATAGACCTGTTGTAGGCATGCCTGTTATTTCTGTTAAAATAGGAGATCATTGTTATCATGGCTTATGTGATATGGGTGCTAGTGCAAGTGCTATACCTCACTCTTTATACAAAGAAATTATGCATGATATTGCACCTGCTGAGATAGAAGAAATTGATGTTACAATTAAGCTTGCCAATAGAGATACTATTTCACCAGTTGGGATTGTTAGAGATGTTGAAGTTTTGTGTGGGAAGGTTAAATATCCTATTGATTTTCTTGTTCTTGGTTCCCCACAAGATGACTTCTGTCCCATCATATTTGGTAGACCCTTCTTGAATACTGTTAATGCTAGGATAGACTGCGGAAAGGATGTTGTTACTATTGGCTTGGGGAATATGTCTCATGAGTTTAACTTTGCTAAATTTTGTAGACAACCCCGTGATGAGGAATTGCCTAGTAAAGACGAAATTATTGGTCTTGCTTCTATTGCCGTGCCTCCTAATGATCCTTTAGAACAGTATTTGCGAGACCATGAAAATGATATGTTTATGAATGAAAGAAGGGAAATAGATGAAGTATTCTTTAAACAGGGACCTATTTTGAAACACAACTTGCCTATTGAAATCCTAGGGGATCCTCCTCCACCCAAGGGTGATCCCGTGTTTGAGCTTAAACCATTACCTAGTACTCTTAAATATGCTTATCTTGATGAAAAGAAGATATATCCTGTTATTATTAGTGCTAACCTTTCAGAGCATGAAGAAAATAAATTATTGAAAACTCTGAAGAAGCACCGTGCTGCTATTGGATATACTCTTGATGATCTTAAGGGCATTAGTCCCACTCTATGCCAGCACAAAATAAAATTGGAGAAAGACGCTAAACCAGTTGTTGATCACCAACGACGGTTAAATCCTAAGATGAAAGAAGTGGTAAGAAAAGAAATACTAAAGCTTCTGGAGGTAGGTATAATTTATCCCGTTGCTGATAGTCAGTGGGTAAGGCCTGTCCATTGTGTCCCTAAGAAGGGAGGTATTACTGTTGTTCCTAATGATAAAGATGAATTGATCCCACAAAGAATTATTACAGGTTATAGAATGGTAATTGATTTCCGCAAATTAAATAAATATACTAAAAAGGATCATTACCCTTTACCTTTTATTGATCAAATGCTAGAAAGATTATCCAAACATACACATTTTTGCTTTCTAGATGGTTATTCCGGTTTCTCTCAAATACCTGTGTCAAAAGAGGATCAAGAAAAGACCACTTTTATTTGCCCTTTCGGTACCTTTGCTTATAGACGTATGCCTTTTGGTTTATGTAATGCACCTGCTATCTTTCAAAGATGCATGATGGCTATATTATCTGATTTTGTGAAAAGATTGTTGAGGTTTTCATGGATGATTTCTCTGTATATGGAACTTCTTTTGATGATTGCTTGAGCAACCTTGATCGAGTTTTGCAGAGATGTGAAGAAACTAATCATGTCTTGAATTGGGAGAAGTGCCACTTTATGGTTAATGAAGGTAGTGTCTTGGGGCATAAAATTTCTGAAAGAGGTATTGAAGTTGATAAAGCTAAAGTTGATGCTATTGAAAAGATGCCGTGTCCTAAGGACATTAAAGGTATAAGAAGTTTCCCTGGTCATGCCGATTTTTATAGGAGGTTCATTAAGGACTTCTCTAAAATCTCCAGGCCTCTGACTAATCTCTTACAAAAAGATATTCCTTTTGTCTTTGATGATGATTGTGTAGAAGCATTTGAAATACTTAAGAAAGCTTTGATTTCTGCACCTATTGTTCAGCCACCTGATTGGAATTTACCCTTTGAAATATTATGTGTGATGCTAGCGATTATGCTGTAGGCACTGTTCTAGGACAAAGAGTTGATAAGAAATTAAATGTTATCCAATATGCTAGTAAAACTCTAGACAGTGCCCAGAGAAATTATGCTACTACTGAAAAAGAATTTTTAGCGGTTGTATTTGCTTGTGATAAGTTCCGACCTTATATTGTTGATTCCAAAGTGACTGTTCACACTGATCATGCTGCTATTAAATATCTTATGGAAAAGAAAGATGCTAAACCTAGACTCATTAGATGGGTTCTCCTACTACAAGAATTTGATTTGCATATTATTGATAGAAAGGGAGCTGAGAACCCTGTTGCAGACAACTTGTCTAGGTTAGAGAATGTTCTTGATGACCCACTACCTATTGATGATAGCTTTCCTGATGAACAATTAGCTGTCATAAATGCTTCTCGTACTGCTCCACGGTATGCTGATTATGCTAATTACATTGTTGCTAAATTTATACCACCTAGTTTCACATACCAGCAAAAGAAAAAGTTTTTCTATGATTTAAGACATTACTTCTGGGATGACCCACACCTTTATAAAGAAGGAGTAGATGGTGTTATTAGACGTTGTATACCTGAGCATGAACAGGAACAGATCCTACGCAAGTGTCACTCCGAAGCTTATGGAGGACACCACGCTGGAGATAGAACTGTGCATAAGGTATTGCAATCCGGTTTTTATTGGCCTACTCTCTTCAAAGATGCCCGTAAGTTTGTCTTATCTTGTGATGAATGTCAAAGAATTGGTAATATTAGTAGATGTCAAGAAATGCCTATGAATTATTCACTCGTTATTGAACCATTTGATGTTTGGGGCTTTGATTATATGGGACCATTTCCTTCCTCTAATGGGTATACACATATTTTAGTTGCTGTTGATTACATTACTAAGTGGGTAGAAGCTATTCCAACTAGTAGTGCTGATCATAGCACCTCTATTAAGATGCTTAAAGAAGTTATTTTTCTTAGGTTTGGAGTCCCTAGATATTTAATGAATGATGGTGGTTCACATTTTATTCATGGTGCTTTTCATAAAATGCTTGCTAAGTGTGATGTTAATCATAGAGTTGCATCCCCTTATCACCCACAGTCTAGTGGTCAAGTAGAATTGAGTAATAGAGGGATCAAATTAATTTTGCAAAAGACTATTAATAGATCTAGAAAGAATTCGTCCAAGAAACTTGATGATGCATTATGGGCCTATAGAACTGCATATAAAAATCCTATGGGTATGTCTCCGTATAAAATGGTTTATGGAAAAACATGTCACTTACCTCTCGAACTAGAACATAAGGCATATTGGGCCATTAAAGAGCTCAATTATGATTTCAAACTTGCCGGTGAGAAGAGGTTATTTGACATTAGCTCACTTGATGAATGGAGAACCCATGCCTATTAGAATGCCAAACTATTTAAATAAAAAGTTAAAAGATGGCATGACAAAAGGATACAAAAGCGTGAGTTTGATGTAGGTGATTATGTGTTGCTATTCAACTCTCGTTTAAGATTTTTTGCAGGAAAACTTCTCTCTAAATGGGAAGGTCCTTATGTTATCGAGGAGGTCTATCGTTCCGGTGCCGTAAAAATCAGCAACTTCGAAGGCACAAATCTAAAGGTGGTGAACGGTCAAAGAATCAAACATTATATCTCAGGTAATCCTATAAATGTTGAAACTAACGTTATTGAAACCGTAACCCTGGAGGAATACATAAGGTACACTTTCCAGAACGTTTCAGACTCCGAAAAGGAATAGGTACGTGGTACGGTAAGTAAACCGACTCCAAAATAGTTCCAATGGCAATTTTTCTCCGTTATGGAATATTTAAGAAAATAGGAAAATAAGAAGTAGTCCGGGAAGGACACGAGGCGTCCATGAGGGTGGAGGGCGCGCCCCCTGCCTCGTGGGCACCTCGTGTGCCCTCCGGACTCCGTTTTCTTGAACGATACTTCTTTTGGTCGGTAAAAATTCATTATATAATCTCCCGAAGGTTTTGACCACCGTACCATGCAAATACCCTCTGTTTTTGTTCCGAGTTGTTTCTGTAGCAGATAAGAGCAAGATGTCTTCTCAAGAATCAGTCGGGGAGAGCCGGGTGTCTAATCCGACACCGGGACCAAGAGCAAACAGTGATGCTGACCACTTTGGGCCATTAACGGTGGAAGATATGGAGGCCGACTTGAAAAGGATAGATGACATGGAGGAGGATCAAGAAGTCACTTCCCGTTTCTGAGCCGGATTTACGATGGGAGAACTACAGAGCTCAGCCATTCCAACCTCGGTCATCCCTTCCAATGTTAAATTTCTCTCTTATGAAAATATGAAAAAGAGTGTTACTTGTTCTCCCGCAGCTATGCAACATCCATGGGTAAAAGGAGCTTTAACCGTCACGGGTAAGCTCCGTAAGGAAATAATGGATCTCAAGCAGCAAGTCAATAAGCTCGAGGAGGAGAATCGTATCCTGAGGGGCATCATCGCCAAGAATATCACATCACCACCTCTGAAGAAAGAGATATAATCACATGGGTATGGGCACTCCCCTTGGCAACCGCCAAGCTTGGGGGAGGTGCCCCGGTATCGTATCACCATCACACTCCTATCTTTACCGTTTTTCTTAGTTCGATCCTTTTGGTAATATCTTGATCTAGTAGAATAAAGTTTTAGTATGATTTAGTTTTGAGTTTTGCTTTATGATCCTTCTATGTAATCGAGTCCGTGAGCTATGTATAATAAAGATTAGTGTTGAGTCAAGGGCTTGATTATCTTGCTATGATCTTGAGGGAATAAAAATAAAAGAGAAATAATAAAAAGAAATAAAGAGATCATATTGATCTTATGGAGAGTAATGACTTCACATATAAAGAGTATGATCAATAAAATTTGTTGAGAGTTGACAAACATATTTTTGGTCATCGTTGCAATTAATAGGAAGTAATAAATAAAGAGAGGTTCTCACATATAAATATACTATCTTGCACATCTTTTATGATTGTGAGCACTCATTAAAGTATGACATGCTAAAGAGTTGATGTTGGACAAGGAAGACAACGTAATGGGTTATGCTTTCTTATATCCGAAATAAAGTATATTGTCATGGATCATCCAACATGTTGAGCTTACCTTTCCCCCTCATGCTAGCCAAATTCTTTGCACCAAGTAGAGATACTACTTGTGCTTCCGAATATCTTTAAACCCAGTTTTGCCATGAGTGTCCACCATATCTACCTATGGATTGAGTAAGATCCTTCAAGTAAGTTGTCATGTTGCATGCAATAAAAATTGCTCTCTAATATGTATGATTTATTAGTGTGGAGAAAATAAGCTTTATACGATCTTGTGATGTGGAAGCAATAAAAGTGACGGACTGCATAATAAAGGTCCATATCACAAGTGGCAATATAAAGTGACGTTCTTTTGCATTAAGATTTCGTGCATCCAACCATAAAAGCACACGACAACCTCTGCTTCCCTCTGCGAAGGGCCTATCTTTTATTCTTGTCTTATACCTTATACAAGAGTCATGGTGATCTTCACCTTTCCTTTTTACATTTTATCCTTTGACAAGCACCTTGTGTTGGAAAGATCCTGATATATATATCCAATTGGATGTGAGTTAGCATGAATTATTATTGTTGACATTACCCTTGAGGTAAAAGGATTGGGAGGCAACACTATAAGCCCCTATCTTTCTCTGTGTCCGATTAAAACTCCATACCCCAACACTATAAGCCCCTATCTTTCTCTGTGTCCGATTAAAACTCCATACCCATAAGTATTGCGTGAGTGTTAGCAATTATGAAAGACTAAATGATAGTTGAGTATGTGGACTTACTGAAAAGCTCTTATATTGACTCTTTCCGATGTAATGATAAATTGCAATTGCTTCAATGACCGAGATCATAGTTTGTTAGTTCTCAATGAAGTTTCTGATTCATACTTGACATTGTGAATAGATTGTTACTTGAGCATAAGAAATCGTATGACAATATCTATATATGTTGTTGTTATAAGAATCATCATGATGCCCTCATGTCCGTATTTTATTTTATCGACACCTCTATCTCTAAACATGAGGACAAGCGAGGTCTAAGCTTGGGGCAGTTGATACGTCCATTTTGCATCATGCTTTTATATCAATATTTATTGCATTATGGGCTGTTATTACACGTTATGTCACAGTACTTATGCCTATTCTCTCTTATTTTACAAGGTTTACATGAAGAGGGAGAATGCCGGCAGCTGGAATTCTGGGCTGGAAAAGGAGCAAATATTAGAGACCTATTCTGCACAGCTCCAAAAGTCCTGAAACTCCACGGAAGTTATTTTTGGAATTAATAAAAAATGCTGAGTGAAGAAAGTACCAGAGGGGGGCCACCCACCATCCATGAGGGTGGGGGGCGCGCCCTACCCCCCTGGGCGCGCCCCCTGCCTCGTGGGCCCCCTGGTAGGCCTCCGGTGCCCATCTTCTGCTATATGAAGTCTTTTACCCTGGAAAAAATCATAAGCAAGCTTTCGGGAAGAAACTCAGCCGCCACGAGGCGGAACCAATCTAGGGCTCCGGCGGAGCTGTTCTGCCGGGGAAACATCCCTCTGGGAGGGGGAAATCATCGCCATCATCATCACTAACGATCCTCTCATCGGGAGGGGGTCAATCTCCATCAACATCTTCATGAGCACCATCTCCTCTAAAACCCTAGTTCATCTCTTGTACCCAATCTTTGTCCCAAAGCCTCAGATTGGTACCTGTGGGTTGCTAGTAGTGTTGATTACTCCTTGTAGTTGATGCTAGTTGGTTTATTTGGTGGAAGATCATATGTTCAGATCCTTTATGCATATTAATACCCCTCTGATTATGAACATGAATATGATTTGTGAGTAGTTACGTTTGTTCCTGAGGACATGGGAGAAGTCTTGCTGTAAGTAGTCATGTGAATTTAATATTCGTTCGATATTTTGATGAGATGTATGTTGTCTTTCCTCTAGCGGTGTTATGTGAACGTCGACTACATGACACTTCACCATTGTTTGGGCCTATAGGAAGGCATTGGGAAGTAATAAGTAGATGATGGGTTGCTAGAGTGACAGAAGCTTAAACCCTAGTTTATGAGTTGCTTCGTAAGGGGCTGATTTGGATCCATATGTTTCATGCTATGGTTAGGTTTACCTTAATACTTCTTTTGTAGTTGCGGATGCTTGCAATAGGGGTTAATCATAAGTGGGATGCTTGTCCAAGGAAGGACAACACCCAAGCACCGGTCCACCCACATACCAAATTATCAAAGTAACAAACGCGAAATATGAGCGTGATGAAAACTAGCTTGATGATAATTCCCATGTGTCATCAGGAGCGCTTTTCTCTATATAAGAGTTTGTCCAGGCTTGTCCTTTGCTACAAAAAGGATTGTGCCATCTTTCTGCAACTTAATTCCTTTCACCCGTTACAAATTACCTTATCACAAAACTATCTGTTATCGATAATTTCAGTGCTTGCAGAGAATACCTTACTGAAAACCGCTTATCATTTCCTTCTGCTCCTCGTTGGGTTCGACACTCTAACTTATCGAAAGGACTACGATAGATCCCCTATACTTTTGGGTCATCAGTCCCGTGCTCGCTCATGCCGACCTCGCCTCTGGAGCCCACCAGTGCCCTCGAGCCTCCTCCCATCTTTAGCCATCCCTTGGCATCTGCCGTGCGCCCACCATGACACCATCGGCGAGGCCTGTGCCCAATACATGGACACGGTGAGGCAGAAGCGTCAGGAGTTGTTCCGGGAGGCGCATGCCGACGCCGCCTACAACCACCATCTCCTCCAGGAGCACCTGCAGGCGGAGGAGCAGATCGCGGCGGAGTGGGCGGAGCAGGAGGCGCTGCTCGACTCATACCGCTCCGCCCGCGAGGGCCGCCTCGAGCGCTGGCGGTACAGCATGCGGGTGGCTGAGGTTGCGGCTGCCTACAAAGAGGGCGATGAAGCGGGCGAGGCGCTGTTTGGCGAGACCGAGGACGAGGCAGAGGACAATTCTGGCTCCGACGAGGCCCTGCTCCGCCGAGGCCCCGCGGCGCCAACAACGAGGCAGAGGACACCGCCGGCTCCACCGATGCCCGCCCCACCGGCACCGAGGCAAAGGATTTCACTGGCTTCGGTGAGGCCCTTCTCCGCAGAGGACCCGCCACGCCAACA
>NC_057805.1:26425046-26533131 GCF_018294505.1 Triticum aestivum
CCAAAAATGAGGCAGAGGACATCGCCGGCTCAGCCGAGGCCCCGCCGGCAATGAGATAGAGGACATCGCTGGCTCCGTCGAGGCCCCGCCCCGCTGCCAACAAGGCCACGCCACACAGAAAACGAGGAAGAGTAGAACACGGTAGGTCGCCGCCGCTCGGGTCCAAGTAAGGCCACCGCTGCTACCCTCCGGTTGAAGCCAAGCTAGGCGGGTTGACCATTGATGGCCGATTAGCTTCTTGGCAGCGACGAGGAGTCGGAAAGCTATGTTGGAGAAGGACATTGCTTCAGTTACTTAACTGCTAGTGCAGTTGGGTCACTGACACGTGGGCCCAACAGGCATCTGGGACACATGTCAGTTACGCAACTACACCTGCAGTTAAGTCACTGAAGCTCAGTCCATTGGAGAAGAAGCTTCTGTTCGGCTCAGACGGACACAGATGGGTAGCTTCGGCTAATTAATTATACCTCCAGCGCACCCCTTATTAGTTGAAGAATGTATGATATTTATTGCATTATGGGCTGTTATTACACGTTATGTCACAGTACTTATGCCTATTCTCTCTTATTTTACAAGGTTTACATGAAGAGGGAGAATGCCGGCAGCTGGAATTCTGGGCTGGAAAAGGAGCAAATATTAGAGACCTATTCTGCACAGCTCCAAAAGTCCTGAAACTCCGCGGAAGTTATTTTTGGAATTAATAAAAAAATGCTGAGTGAAGAAAGTACCAGAGGGGGGCCACCCACCATCCATGAGGGTGGGGGCGCGCCCAACCCCCCTGGGCGCGCCCCCTGCCTCGTGGGCCCCCTGGTAGGCCTCCGGTGCCCATCTTCTGCTATATGAAGTCTTTTACCCTGGAAAAAATCATAAGCAAGCTTTCGGGAAGAAACTCCGCTGCCACGAGGCGGAACCAATCTAGGGCTCCGGCGGAGCTGTTCTGCCGGGGAAACATCCCTCCGGGAGGGGGAAATCATCGCCATCGTCATCACCAACGATCCTCTCATCGGGAGGGGGTCAATCTCCATCAACATCTTCACGAGCACCATCTCCTCTAAAACCCTAGTTCATCTCTTGTACCCAATCTTTGTCCCAAAGCCTCAGATTGGTACCTGTGGGTTGCTAGTAGTGTTGATTACTCCTTGTAGTTGATGCTAGTTGGTTTATTTGGTGGAAGATCATATGTTCAGATCCTTTATGCATATTAATACCCCTCTGATTATGAACATGAATATGATTTGTGAGTAGTTACGTTTGTTCCTGAGGACATGGGAGAAGTCTTGCTGTAAGTAGTCATGTGAATTTAGTATTCGTTCGATATTTTGATGAGATGTATGTTGTCTTTCCTCTAGTGGTGTTATGTGAACGTTGACTACATGACACTTCACCATTGTTTGGGCCTATAGGAAGGCATTGGGAAGTAATAAGTAGATGATGGGTTGCTAGAGTGACAGAAGCTTAAACCCTAGTTTATGAGTTGCTTCGTAAGGGGCTGATTTGGATCCATATGTTTCATGCTATGGTTAGGTTTACCTTAATACTTCTTTTGTAGTTGCGGATGCTTGCAATAGGGGTTAATCATAAGTGGGATGCTTGTCCAAGGAAGGACAACACCCAAGCACCGGTCCACCCACATACCAAATTATCAAAGTAACAAACGCGAAATATGAGCGTGATGAAAACTAGCTTGATGATAATTCCCATGTGTCATCGGGAGCGCTTTTCTCTATATAAGAGTTTGTCCAGGCTTGTCCTTTGCTACAAAAATGATTGTGCCATCTTTCTGCAACTTAATTCCTTTCACCCGTTACAAATTACCTTATCACAAAACTATCTGTTATCGATAATTTCAGTGCTTGCAGAGAATACCTTACTGAAAACCGCTTATCATTTCCTTCTGCTACTCGTTGGGTTCGACACTCTTACTTATCGAAAGGACTACGATAGATCCCCTATACTTTTGGGTCATCAGTCCCGCGGTCGCTCATGCCGACCTCGCCTCTGGAGCCCACCAGTGCCCTCGAGCCTCCTCCTATCTTTAGCCATCCCTTGGCATCTGCCGTGCGCCCACCATGACACCATCGGCGAGGCCCGTGCCCAATACATGGACACGGTGAGGCAGAAGCGTCAGGAGCAGTTCCGGGAGGCGCATGCCGACGCCGCCTACAACCACCATCTCCTCCAGGAGCACCTGCAGGCGGAGGAGCAGATCGCGGCGGAGTGGGCGGAGCAGGAGGCGCTGCTCGACTCGTACCGCTCCGCCCGCGAGGGCCGCCTCGAGCGCTGGCGGTACAGCATGCGGGTGGCTGAGGTTGCGGCTGCCTACAAAGAGGGCGATGAAGCGGGCGAGGCGCTGTTTGGCGAGACTGAGGACGAGGCAGAGAACAATTCTGGCTCCGACGAGTCCCCTCTACGCTCGCGTCGACGAGGCCCTGCTCCGCCGAGGCCCCGCGGCGCCAACAACGAGGCAGAGGACACCGCCGGCTCCACCGATGCCCGCCCCACCGGCACCGAGGCAAAGGATTTCGCTGGCTTCGGTGAGGCCCTTCTCCGCAGAGGACCCACCACGCCAACAACGAGGCAGAGGACATCACCGGCTCCGCCGAGGCCCTGCCCCGCCGGCACCGAGGCTAAGGATCTCGCCAGCTTCGGTGAGGCCCTACTCCGCCGAGACCCCCCCGCCAACAATGAGGCAGAGTACATCGCCGGCTCAGCCGAGGCCCCGCCGGCAATGAGATAGAGGACATCGCTGGCTCCGTCGAGGCCCCGCCCCGCTGCCAACAAGGCCGCGCCACACAAAAAACGAGGAATAGTAGAACACGATAGGTCGCCGCCGCTCGGGTCCAAGTAAGGCCACCGCTGCTACCCTCCGGTTGAAGCCAAGCTAGGCGGGTTGACCATTGACGGCCGATTAGCTTCTTGGCGGCGACGAGGAGTCGGAAAGCTATGTTGGAGAAGGATGTTGCTTCAGTTACTTAACTGCTAGTGCAGTTGGGTCACTGACACGTGGGCCCAACAGGCATCTGGGACACATGTCAGTTACGCAACTACACCTGCAGTTAAGTCACTGAAGCTCAGTCCATTGGAGAAGAAGCTTCTGTTCGGCTCAGACGGACACAGATGGGTAGCTTCGGCTAATTAATTATACCTCCAGCGCACCCCTTTTTAGTTGAAGAATGTATGAAATGTAATGAAATCCAACATGTTTATATGAAATCCGACCGTGTATGAATGAATTTAGTTCTATTAGTTCGAATTCTTGTATCACTGGCATTGGATGAACATGCAAAACAATACGTACTAGCATTATTCCCAGGGTGACCACCTCGTTTGCAGTAGTTTCACATGTACTCCCTCCGGTCCTTTTTAGTCTGCATAGAAGTTTTGTCTGCAGTCAAAGTATCTCTACTTTGACTAATCTTATAGAAAAAAGTATGAACATTCACAATGTAAAATCAACTGACTTGAAAGAAATCTAATATGCGAAGTAAAAAGGAACAGAGAGAGTACAAAGAGTTTGAGCAGCTTTTTAGCGTTCCTGTACATTGCATTCAGACACACAGGCCTGTCAATTCATAGAGAACATTCAAAACAATCGATGATTATGCATCTCAGCGGTTCACATGCCAGGGACAATATTAACTTCACAACTAAAGAATAAAGAAAAATCGATCGATGCTGCTGACAGCAAAGGGTGTTCCATTTGAAAATATCAAACACATGTCTTCTTGCTAACATCAATGAGCAAAATTTGACAAGGTTGTCCCATTCCAAAATGTCAAATACGTGTTGTTTTGCGTACATCAATGAGCAAACTTTGACAAGGTTTTCCCATTCCAAAATATCAAATGCCTATGACTGTGGAATGGGCAGGGTTTGCCATCAGTTCGAACATTGACATGGCACCTCGTGCTAAATAAACCAGTTGTTTTTTGTGTGCAGTTCCATCAAAATCAACCAAATTCGCGCGTAGCTTGTATGATTTCGCCTTTATATGTTGCAACGCCTTGAACATATCGACACCTCCTTTCTTGTGGTGCAAATGAATGATTCGATGTATTCATGAACATGAACATTTTGTGTAGTTCCCATTGAAATCAAGCTGAGCACCCCTGTTTGCACAAATACAAAAAAGTGATTAGTATAAAGCAAACTGTACTATGAATTGACAGTTTAAACATGCACCTACATGGTCCATGTAGAGCACACTTTAAAAAAATGGAACTCACCGGAAACAATCCTAGAACAACATTGTACTTGCGCATCATAGCAGAAAAGATGGAGATCTATCAGTCCTTCTGAGCTGAAGTTAGTTTGGTCTTGTGGGGAGTAATGTAACCATCCTTCAACTGCTCCTTCTGATGGGAAGATAGACATGGCTTCTTCATCCTGGCATAATCGGAACTAGTCACTTCACATACTCCATATTCTTCTTCAGAGGAGGATGATCCTGTTGTGCAAAGAGAAGAGGACAACTAAATGCTAGCATCCCTGTTGGCTTGAAAAAAAGGAAAGGAAATATTTAAAACAGCACAGATGAAGCACTTCTCAAGGACAATACCACTTTCTCATGACAGTATCTAAACAGTAGCACAACACCAATAGAGATGACAAAGCTCAATCATATGGATGAAATCCGTGGGCGAGTACCAACCTTTGTCAGGAGGCTTATTGTGTAGAGCATACAGATCAAGCACTTCCCCGAAACCATCTGTTGTTATCTACTATGGTTGCCATGCTTACTATATACTCCTCGATTAGTTTAATGTTTCCAACATCATCTTGTGCAGTTCCACTAAAATATGTGGTATCTTCAAAGAAGATCCCTCTTTGCACAAGTGGAGATAATTACATATTACATTAAGAGTGGCATCAAATCAATGGCAAAACAATTGCTCGTTCCAGCCATAGCAATAAATTAAGATGCAAAACTATATCATTACTTGTGTCATCACAGTTACAGTGCTTCATTACAACACTGGAAGTTGATTTTTGTTTTTCTTCCGCTTGTTCTTCCCCTTATCACTTGGTTCAATAACAGGCAAGCTTCGCCTTCAATGTAAGATTTGGCATGTCAATTAGGGAGCACAAGTATAGCACTAAACAACGACATTAATTTCAGATGAAAGTGGCAAAATACAGGCCAACAATTGTGAAATATTCTTATCTTACCTCAATGGGATATTACGGTGCACATACATATTGGAAGTCTTGTCTGCATTTGTGCAGTTCACTAAAATCAAGCAACATTAACATACAAGTAGCACAACATATGAAAGCACACTTCACAATCATGTGAAAGAAGGCTAGTACTGACCTCTCATGACGCGGAATTCAAACAACTCACAAGAAGAAGATCTGAACCAAATTTGCCAACACGGATAGGAAGTAAGATCTCCTATTGTGCAGTTACACTAAGATCAAGCAATCAAGCAATGTTGTCGGTGTGACATTTTGGCTGAACTACACAAAACACTCTTAAAACAAAAGTGTTTTGTGCAGTGCAACAAGAGGTCACAATAGCAACGAGGTGAAGTAGATAACCCTGTTTACATAGAGGTGTAAAGGAAACAACTAGTGGTCAATAACGGTGGATGACACAGAAGCCAACAAAAAGAAGCATCTAACTTATCTAAATGGGAAATAAAGCAAGACAGTAGCATTTCTCAAACGGTGGCATTGATTCATATTAACAGAGAGATTATATTAATAGTAAAATTCGTTAAACATGTAATTTGCTTTTAACTGTGGCGTTGCATCAATTTTCAGGCGGCATTATTAGAGGGTTTTTGTTTACAGGGACTTTTTGTTGTAGGGACTAAAAAAAGTCCCTTTCAGCCCCATCTAAACCAAACAGGAGGAACTTTTAGGGACTAAAAGTGGGCATTTGGGACTAAAGAAAGAAGACCCCGAGGGAGAGTCTTTTTGGGACTTTTTCCAACAGTTGCCCCTGCCCCGCATCGCACCTTATCTCTATTAGTTCATTACTAGGGGTAAAATGGTCTTTTAGCATGTCATTTAATAACCTCGATTCCATGTTTAGTCCCTGGAACCAAGCAGGTAGGGGCTAGGGACTTTTTAGTTGGGACTAAGAAAAGTCCTAGGAGTTTTTAACCAAACAGGGCCTTAGATTAACAACAGCTAAAGAGTTACACGGGTCAGTGGACGCACCAACACCATGTGCATCTACCGATGTATGAAGGGGTGATGCACAGTCTATTGGAACAAAGAACAAACAACCAATGAGCATATTTGTGTTGTTCCCAGTTTTGTTATCTTTAGACACCTTTCCCTATGTAAGCGCAGCAAATCTAGTCCTGCTCAAACTCTACAGCCTTGTCCCCCAAAACAAAAAGATCAGTTCATTACAGATGTGCATACTGTGTTTGTCATTGTTTTCCCTTTTCGACCAACGTAGGTGCTGGATAGCCAGTCTATACTAGTACTTTCCCCCTTCCTTTCCTCTTTGAACCACGTCCTAGATTCATGCTATACAACTTTCCCCACTACTTTCCCCCATTCCTTTCCTCTTTGAACCACGTCCTAGATTCATGCTATACAACTTTCCCCACTACTTTCCCCCCTTCCTTTCTTTGTGAACCACGTCCTAGATTCATGCTATACAACTTCCCCCACTACTTTCCCCCATTCCTTTCCGCTCTGAACCTCATCCTAGATTCATGCTATACAACTTTCCCCACTACTTTCCTGTTTGATCCAACACCTAAATTCGAGTGCAGAAGCGGAAAAAGCCCACATGCAGCTAGAGCAATGCATGTGGAATAAGTAAATTATACCTTAAGGTTCTTGGGGTGTGGTTTGGTGGGTGACCGGAGGCCATTTCGGCAGCGAGGAAGAAGGGATCGGAGGCCCTCCCGCGCCGCCGCTGGGTGAAAGAGAATAGCTGCGCTGGTAGTGGATTCCCTCCCTCACCAACGGCGACAACGTTAAGCCTCCTTCCCTTCCCGGCGGACGGATCCTGCCGGCTCTTTGACCAGCAGTGAGGGGAGAGAGAGAGGCCAACGAAGTCTTGTTTAGATCTGGAGAGGGTGAGAGAGTGTGAAGAGAGCAACTACAAGCGTTGAGGCTCCAGCGTGTATATATATAGTGGAGAGAGTGTGTGAAGAGTGCAAACCCTAGAAAACAAGCGCCGAGGCTGTAGTGTATACATGATGAGGTGATTATACGGTCACTATGAGATCGTATAGCTCCGTATCGATCCATTTTGACCAGTCAAAGAATCCTCCTGGCACCGCCCCAGATCACTTTCTCTCTCTGTCATGCGGGGCCTACCTGTCACTGGGTGGAAGAAAGAAGTCGAACAAAAAAAATTATGCTCAAGTGTGGTTATCGAACCCGAGACCTCAAGTTTGATGAGCGAGCAGGCTAACCAGCTACACCACCCTCACTTTATGTTTAATGAGAGGAAAATAACCTTTTATACATTCCTGCATTCGAGTGACAAGCATGCCGTGTTTTTTTTTGCGTGGGAGTTATTGGGATTTAAATCCTAATCGTGTCATGTGGCTTTGGTGGTAAGGTCTTTTGGGATTTAAAGCAGTGTTGGTAGTATAGAAATAATGCAGCCTTAGTCACCTTACCTCTCTCCACGTAGTACGTTGGGTCCCACCAGTCAGAAGGTGAAACAAAC
Organism: Triticum aestivum; assembly: GCF_018294505.1. Taxonomy (NCBI): domain Eukaryota; kingdom Viridiplantae; phylum Streptophyta; class Magnoliopsida; order Poales; family Poaceae; genus Triticum; species Triticum aestivum. The sequence goes on from NC_057805.1 coordinate 26,432,695, forward strand.
AAATTAATAAGAAAAGTTAAAAGCGCCATGGTGTATCTTACCTCACACATCTCGCTACTGCTCGTGAACACTCTCCAACTGATCCCTCTGTTCGCTCACGTGCTATTTTAATATGCACACAATTTTGGGAACTTGTATTCGACCTAAGTCAGTGTGCCACCGTATCTTGTACTACTCCCTCCGTCTAGGTGTAATAAGTCACGTTAGAAGGTGCAGCGGGACCAAGGTGCAAGCAGATTGGAGGAGAAGGAGAAACTTGACCGGTCCTTCCTCCAATCAAAGCCCTGATTTCTATCTCTAAATGCAACAATTAATCACAACAACTAAGAGATGTCGTTTTGGCTACCATGCAGGGCCACGTATTAACTCGCATGCAAGCCGACTTTGATTTCTTGACTGATCAACGCGTAGTTGCGCTCCATGCATTGGGTTTCCGGGGGAGATAAGAAGGCAGAGTAAGGAGCGTTTGGTTACGTTGCTTAGGCTGGTCATAGTGGTCAGTAACTTGGACTAGTAACATGCATATGTTACTAGTCTATGTTACTACCTTCAAGTCTTCATTAATTGAGATATAGAATCATTTTGGGAATATCTGATTTTCGTAAGATGACTTAACACCTAAACAGAGGGAGTACTACTCCTCAGTCTAGGTTTGATGGAATATTCGTCACCTCTTCTCTTCTTGTACGTACTCCATTTGTATCTCACTTCCCGTGGCTTCGCACTCGCACGATATTCCTATTCTATGAACCTGTGTGTGCTTGTATGTGTGTGTGTGTGTGCAGGGGCGAAATTGGGCCTCGGGATGTAGCCCCAGGTGAGAGAGTCCTGGATTATGGGGTCCTCGGGTGTCCGGACCATATAGCATGGGCCTGACAGATGGGTCGTGAAGATACAAGACAGAAGGCCTTCCCTCGTGTCTGGATGGGACTCTCCTTTGCGTGTATGGCAAGATATGTGTTCTGACGTATAGATTCCTTCCTCTATGAACCGACTCTGTAACCCTAGGCCCCCTTGGTGTCTATATAAACTGAAGGGGTTAGTCCATAGAGGCTATCACAAAACCATACAAGCTAGACATCTAGGGTTTAGCCATTACGATCTCGAGGTAGATCAACTCTTGTAACCCCTATACTCATCAAAGTCAATCAAGCAGGAAGTAGGGTATTACCTCCATCAAGAGGGCCCGAACTTGGGTAAACATCGTGTCCCCCGTCTCCTTTTACCATCGATCTCTAGACGCACAGTTCGGGACCCCCTACCCAAGATCTGCCGGTTTTGACAACGACATTGGTGCTTTCATTGAGAGTTCCACTGTGCCATCAGCAAAGGATCCGATGGCTCGCCTTGTCATCAATGGCAATATCACCGCTAAGATGGCATTACCCTCGGGACAGGCCCTCCAGCTCGGCAGTTTCACCATAAGCGCCCGCCCGGCCGTTGAGCCAGAGGCGGCGCCTGCGGTCGCCGAACAACGCATTCGCGTCAGCCTCGAAAATTCCGAAAAGATGAGTTCCGCAGATATCTCGTCCTTGAACGAGCTGCTGGATCGCATCGCCGCCTTGGGAGTCGTGACATACTATGATCGGATTGGGCTTAAAACCGATCAGAGGGAAATCAAGTCCCCACTGGTCACCCATCTGGTATTGGTCCTCGAGGAACGAGTTGAGAACGCTACCTCTCCTCTCAAGCTTAGCACAAACTATGTTCGGTCTTCCGAACCCCACGAACTGAATACCCAGCCTCAGGAGGATACACCATGTCTTCCGGACACAGGGTCAAACATCAAAACCAAAAACCCTCCTTACATTCTGCGTCACGGAGCGGCAAATCCGGAGACTCTTCAAGCTCCGAACCCCATCGTGGGTAAGGACGCGGATTTTAGCCCGCCCACCCACCACAACCCATACTCTCCAAGTAATTCAACAGATATCTGTGACCTAATGTACGTGCGGCAGCAACCTCAGGAAATGGTCCATCACTTCTGGGCCAGATTCCTCCTTGTCAAAAACAAGATTAAAGATTGCTGTGACAATGAAGCGGTTTCAGTTTTTTGCCGCAACTACATGGATGAGGGAATTCTTAATGCCCTCAAACGCCACCGCATACTGCACTTCGCAGAACTCGCACATATAGTGCAAAAATACTACACAATGGAAAGCGTTTGGCAAGCTCAAAGAACTCGACGGGAACCACCTGCCTTCAAGCATCCCACCAAACGGGCAAGGAGGATGCACCCTTACGGGGCACCCAGCCACAAGCTTACAGACAAGAAAAACAAGCCCTCCGCAGGAGACAGAACTGTCCTCGATGAATGGCTTGACAAGCCCTGTCAAATTCACACAACGCCGAACACCGAACCAACGCATAGCCTTCGGGCGTGTTGGGTACTGCGGCAAGTGGCTAAGAGCGGCGAGGCTATCCTCGCCAACACCACCGCGGCAAGGCACTCTTCGGCGGACGACAATCTCAATGTCTTTTCGATCTTCAAGAACTTTTCTTCAAATAACTGGTGCAAGAGGGCGCTACGGGTCCTTGCTGAGGTTAATCAAGCAGTCGCAGTAAACCCTTGGAACGATATGGCGATCACCTTCACCACCGATGATGAACCTAGGGCCCGGTCTGTCCGAGCACCAGCCGCCCTGGTCCTAAATCCAATTGTGGATGGCTTTCAGTGTACTAAAGTGCACATGGACGGCGGCAGCAGACTGAACCTCATCTACGAGGATACACTCGACAAAATACAGATGGACATGAGCCGTATCGAGCAAAGCAGTACCACCTTTCGAGGAATCATTCCCAGCCGAGAAGCACGGTGTTCGGGAAAAATCAAACTGGATGTAGTATTCGGCACGTCGGAGAATTACAGGTCCGAAGAGTTGCTTTTCCACGTGGCTCCCTTCAATAGCGGATACCACACCCTATTGGGGCGCGACACTTTCGCACGCTTCCAAGCCATACCCCATTACGGGTACATGAAGCTTAAAATGCCGGGGCCTAACGGTGTGATCACCCTCACTAGCACTCCGCGCCGAGAATAAAATAGCATCCCTGGCCCTTGAGGCCCTGTCTGAAGCCCTCGCGGCCGAAGAACTTGCCAACCTGCATACATCAGTGGACAAAGACGATGTGATACTCGACAAACAGCCTAAGTCCACCTCCTTCAAACCCGTAGACGAAATAGTCAAATTCCAAGTACACCCGACGAACCCTAATAAAACAGCATCCATCGGGACACAGCTGGATCCGGACGTCGACACCGCCCTACGAGCGTTTTTGCGTGAGAACTAGGATATCTTCGCCTGGCACCCTTCGGATATGCCGGGGATCCCGCGTAGACGGGCCGAGCATAGCCTCAACATCATCAAAGGATTCAATCCAGTCAAGCAAACGCTACAGCGGTTCTCCGAGCCCAAACGGCAGGCCATGGGCGATGAGTTGGCCAAATTACTCGAGGCCAGATTCGTTAGGGAAATAAAACACCCGGATTGGCTGGCCAACCTGGTCATGGTGCCCAAGAAGGACAGATCTTGGCGCCTTTGTGTCGACTTTAAATACCTTAATAAGGCCTGCCCTAAGGACCCCTTCCGACTACCCCGCGTCGACCAGATAATTGATGCACCCGCAGGACACAACTCACTGTTGCTTACTCCGGATACCACCAAATCAAGATGAAGGAATCCGACCAGGCCGCAACGGCCTTCATTACCCCATATGGACCTTTTTGTTTCAACACAATGCCTTTTGGGCTCAAAAATGCTGGTGCCACTTACCAACGCATGATTCAAACATGCTTGGAAAAACAAATAGGCAAAACGGTGGAGGCATATGTAGACGACGTGGTCGTTAAGACCAAACATCATTGATAGATGATCTACGCCTCACATTTGACAATCTCCAAACATACGACATACGACTCAATCCGAAAAAGTGTGTCTTCGGAGTTCCAGCTGGCAAATTACTCGGGTTCATCGTCTCAAACAGAGGAATCGAAGCAAACCCAGCAAAAATTCGAGCCCTATCACAACTGGCAACACCAACAGACCTGAAGAAAGTTCAAAAACTAGCAGGATGTGTGGCAGCTTTGAGCTGTTTTATCTCCGGATTGGGAGAAAAGGTGCTGCCGCTCTATCGACTGCTCCGACACACTGACCATTTTGAGTGGACAGATGCGGCTACAGCTGGATTGGAAGAAATCAAGACCTTGTTAGCAAGCAACCCAATCCTTGCCGCGCCAAGCGCGGGCGAGGCTATGTTGCTCTACATAGCTGCAACCCACCAAGTGGTGAGCGCCATACTCGTTGTCGAGCGAAAGGAAGACGGACACAAGTTCCCACTTCAGAAACCGGTATACTATGTATCAACGGTCCTCCCACCATGCAAGTCTCAATACCCGCACTATCAGAAGATAGCATATGCGGTCTTTATGGCATCCCGGAAGCTATGACACTACTTTCAAGAGTGTTCAATCAAAGTAGCATCCGAAGTCCCACTTAATGACATCATCAATAATCAAGACGCCACAGGCCGCATAGCCAAGTGGGCCATCGAGCTCCTACCATTTTAAATAACGTACAAGCCGCGCTGGGCTATTAAATCTCAGGTGCTGGCCGATTTCGTCACCGAGTGGACGGAGGCCGAACAACCCAAAGAATACAGTGCGTACTCCAACTGGATAATGCACTTTGACGGCTCTAAGATGTTAGCCGGACTGGGGGCTGGCATTGTTCTCACATCCCCCACGGGGGATACAGTAAGCTACGTACTACAAATCATGTATACAGACTCCAATAATGCAGCCGAATACGAAGCATTTCTACACGGCCTTCGAATGGCTGTCTCCATGGGCATACAACGCCTAGAGGTGCGCGGGGATTCAAATATCGAAATATACCAGATAAACGGAGAGTTCGATGCAAAGGACCCAAAGATGGCCGCATACCGAAACGCCGTAATCAACATATCAGCTCGGTTCGAAGGACTCGAGTTCCACCACGTGGCACGGGAAAGTAACCAGGCAGCAGACGTCCTTGCTCGAATGGGCGCCAAACATGACCCCATCCCGCCGAATACTTTTGTGGAGAGGCTCTTTAAGCCATCCATGGTATGGCAGGATGAGAGCGGACATCCTAGTCCTGCGCCGATCATCCCATCAGAAGCCGAACACAATTCTGATATCATCGGAGGCTCGGACATTGAAGTAACCCCTTCCGCTCATGTTATCATGGCAGTCATTGCTCCATGGACCGAACCCTTCCTAGCCTACCTTAATAGGCAAGAGCTCCCTGATGACCAAAACGAGGCTCGTCGCATAGTCCGACATTCCAAAGCCTACAAAATTCACGAAGGTGAACTATACAAGAAAAGTACCACTAGGGTCCTCCAGAGGTGCATCTCTGAAGAGGAAGGACGGCAGCTCTTGGCTGAAATATATGCCGGCCTCGGAGGCCATCACGCCGCTGCTCGGGCCCTCGTAAGTAAGGCTTTCCGTACTGGTTTCTTTTGGCCAATGGCCCTAGCAGATGCACAGGACCTCGTGAAGCGTTGTGTAGGTTGTCAGCTTTTCGCTAACCAAAGTCACATGCCGCCCACGGCCCTAAAAACAATCCCCATTACTTGGCCTTTTGCGGTCTGGGGGCTAGATATGGTCGTACCCCCGAAAGGTGGCAGCCATAAGAAGAAATATTTACTGGTCATGGTGGACAAGTTCACTAAATGGATAGAGGCCAAGCCCGTAAAAACAGCCGAAGTGGGACCAGTGATTGATTTAATATCCGGCGTCATGCACCGTTATGGTGTTCCGCATAGTATCATTACTGACAACGGCTCTAACATTACAGCCAATGAGGTGAGAAACTGGTGCGCTAACCTGGGCATTAAGCTCGATTATGCTTTCATATACCATCCACAAACGAATGGTCAAGTTGAACGGGCCAATGGCCTAATAATGAGTGGCATTAAACCCAAATTAGTGTAATCCCTTCGAGAGTCGGATAAGCATTGGGTAGAGGAACTTGATTCCGTACTCTCGGGTCTGCGAACTACGCCCAATCGCACAACCAGATACACACCATTTTTCATGGTGTACAGCGCAGAGGCTGTCTTGCCCTGCGATATTATTCATGACTCACCTCGAGTGCGCATGTACGAAGAAAGAGAAGCCGAACTTGATCGACAGGACAACTTGGACGGTCTTGAAGAGGAGCGCGATGTGGCACGAGCCCGTTCCGCGTTCTATCGGTAGCAGGCTCGACGATACCAAAGCAGAGAAGTGCGGGCCAAGACTTATAATGTCGGCAAACTCGTCTTGCGCCTCCCAGAGAAAAAGAAGGATAAGCTCAAACCAAAATGGGAGGGCCCTTTCATTATCGATGAGGTTCTCACCGGAGGAGCCTACCGCCTTCGTAAAGCGGCGGATAATCACCTTGAGCCAAACCCATGGAACGCCGCCCGGCTCCGAAGATTCTACGCCTAAGTGCGGCCATGCACCTTTCGTTTCCTTTTCTTTCTCATCTTCGTTTTATTGTTCTTTTTTTTAGTTTTTTACACTTTTGACTATGTTCGATTTTGCCGAACAAGGTACACATCCTTAAATGTATGCACCCTCTAAAGACTGGGGCCTTCTTTAACGAAACCTGATATTAAAACAGTTGCGAGCCTATGTTGGCCAGGTCGTTTGATTTATACAATCCTTTGCCATTATATGCACCTTTATGACTGAAGTTTTTGCCAAGCTGGGTTGCCTCGCTCCTGTGTTTATCCCTACGTTCCCGATTGTTCGGCTAGGGTATAAAGGGAGCACCTCTGCGATTGTTACAACCGGGTAATCCGGAGCTGTACCTTAGACGGGTGAAGCCAAAAGCTGGCGTTCTTAAGGTAATGATTGGTCGGCAGAGTAAACGACGAACTACTTGTGTTTTTGCAACTATCCTCATCATATGGGATAGGCTCCCCACAATTTGAATCCAAGCCTAGGCTGGCATAATTAAGCCTGCCAACCCAAGGAAAGGGACCCCTAATAGAACTATTTTTCTTGGAAGATGTTTCTTACTATAAAAAGTAATATAACATACCCCTGAAGACAATTTTGTCTGTTTAAGCACAATGACTGGATTGCCTGGTTTCCGGACATATTGAATGATTTCTCATTCTACTATAGTATTCGGAAACACTCCACCTTTATGGTTAGGAGGTTGAAGCCGAAGGCCTGCGATGACAAATTGTTGGCATGTTCGGGTGACGGTAGAAATCGATAAATCACAAGTACTTCGGTACAATACATCGAATGCCTACTCCTCTTCTATATCATCCAAAAGACTATCTAACTTACAGTCCTGCTATGAATACTTCGCAGCCACTCTCACTTGGTCATACACCAAGTTTACCGGTATCTCTTTTCCATCCAATCCTTTTGGTCCCACTTGGGCCATATGATTCGGATCAAGCTTGGTAAAGCGTGTCTTCACCATTGCCCGGGCTTCTCGTGCGCCTTCACGGCAGGCTGACGTCTTCCATAGCTCAAAGCGGCGTCGGGCACCTTTAAACAGGTTTGGCCAACCCTCCATGATTTCCGGGGGAGTATCTGACGGCCATAAAGCCTTAATCATACCCCTCATAGCTTTTCAGGCCCGCTCGTGCACCACAGTCAGCTCTTTCAGCACGTCACCTTCAAATCCAGATATTTCTTCTCCTGGCTGGCCAGTTATTAGACCTGCAGACAGGAATTCAGGAAATTCCGAATTAGGGACAAACGCATGCTTATATGATGGTTCAAACTAAAGACATACTGAACATGCCGCGCTTCAGCTTTTCATTCTCTTTTTGAGCGGCCAATAGTTGAGACTTTAAGCTCGCTATTTCTTCAAATTCTTGGTCTTTTCCATCCTTGTGTTTTTTCCTCTGCGACGCCCTCTTCATATCCGCCAATTCGGCAGTCGAGGCGTACAACTGCGTTTGGCTTGATTCCAGCTCCTGGGATAGTAAAGCATTCTTCTCTTTGAGTACCTACAAGTTATATCGATCCTTAAATCGGTTGGCTCCACCGCTTCAATTCTCGGGGGCTACTGGTATATGCATATCAAAATTGTGCAAATCTTTTACCTGCATATTTTTGGAGAACAATTTGGTGACCCCAGCGAGTCCGTCTCGAGCGGCCCGAATATAGGCGTCCATCATATTAAGTGATGCGAACTCCTGTTCGGAAAAGGCCGGAGCACGCAGGGCCCCTTTCAAATAACGATGGTTCATTACGCTCTCCACCTCTGAGTTTGTAATGGATACATCATCCGAGTCCTCTTGAGGTGGTGGCACTGGCGCCGCATCTGCCCCTGTCATAGTTGACGAATCTGGCGCCGGATTAGCAGGCATACTACTGGAAGGGCGCTTTCCTACCATTTGCCGCGTACTCCTCCTAAAGTACAGGAAGTGGGAGTGTCAGTACTCAGAACTCACGCTTAGGCATGTATTATACGGCCATACCTCTTTGAAGGTTGTGGGAATTCCGCATTGCTTCTGGTCCTCTTCCGTTTTGAACGGCTATCATGCGCATGCGCCACCCTTGAGGAAGTACGGCCTGAAGTGCGCCGACCCTGTGAAGTACATTTAAGTACAAGGGATAATATAGCACGCAGGGATTTGTCTGAAAAGGGGACCCTCCGAATACTTACGATAGAGTAGGGGTAGGGACGGGGATAGTCGGCTATAATAGCCACCTCCGAACCATCAAGGCTCTCCTAATAATATACCCCATCATCAAACTCAATATATATTTTTGGATCTTCACGGAAATCAGGGTCTTCTTCGCGGATATAATTCTCTGGCTGCGGGGCCGGATAGTGAATGTCCTCGATCATCTCCCTCCATGACTAATCCATGACGATAAAAGGCAAATTGATTAGTATATCAGTATGGTAGTAAAAGCTGTACTGATGACCGGAAGTCTTACCCATTCAATGGGGTGATGTATGGAGTAGCTTTCTCGATAGTTTAAATGGAGGAAGTTGTCCTTTTTGCCCTTATACAAGTCGGCCAGGATTGCGGCCAGGTCGGCTGGAGTATCCGGACCCTTGCGTCTGTCCCACGACGCATCATCCTCTCCCTTGTAACACCATATGGGAGTTGCACGAGATTGAAGGGGTTGGACGCATCTTTTTATTGCAATAGCCATGACCTCAACCATTGTGAGCTTGTCATGGACTAATAGCTTGACCTTGCCGACCAATCTTATTACTTCCGCACTGTCCTCCTCCTTACGACTCCGGGGACGCCAGTTAAGGTGCTTCTTCAAGGGAGCGCTGGAAAATTCGGGAAGGCCTCGACGGACTGGATCCGGCAGTGGGACATCATCCATATAAACCACTCTGAAGCCCATTGAGGATAAATATCTTTGGGAGTGCGAGGAGGATATCCGGATCCGGCTATGCGCCACACTTCGGCGGCGCCTACTTCAAATATGGAACCTCTGTGATGACGAGGGACCAAGCAGAAGAACTTTTTCCACAATTCAAAACGGGCCTCGATGCCTAGGAATAGCTCGGAGAGGGCGACAAAGCCTGAGATGTGCAGAATCGAACCTGGGGTGAGGTTGTGTAGTTGGATGCCATAGAATTCCAATAACCCCCGGAGGAAGGGATGGATTTGAAATCCTAGACCCCGCAGCAGAAACGGGACAAAGCACACCCTCTCCCCCTGATTGGGGGTGGGGAAATTCTCGGCCATCGCGTCGTTGCCGATTGAATACAGGCCCGCTCGAACGGAGACTAGATCTACGAGGGGGAGATAACCCTCCATCTGGAGCTTGCTCAGCTAAAGATGAGGCACAGAGCAACTTTGCCAATCCTCTTCTTGAGGGCCATGGGGGCGCGAAGAGGAGCCTGGGGCGCTGGCCATAATGGAAGGCTTTGCTCGTGGATGAGCTTGGTGGTTTCTCTTCTGCGCGATGGAAGATGACATTTAGGAATCCGCATCCCCTTATATAGGAGTCTTTCAAGAATGGTGAGGGGTTTATCTGCAAACAGAAGCACAGGCTGTTGGTATTCACTCGACGCGCGAAGACCGAAGCGTCGATGAGGGGGGAATTGCAAAAGACATCAAGATCGCTGCCAGATTGTCATTGTACCGGATTATAATGAAGAACCCGCCTTGCGAAGCCGAAGACTGGGTCCAAATACTACGTCGTCATTGAAGGCAAGTTCGGGGGCTACTGAGGGAGTCCTGGATTATGGGGTCCTCGGGTGTCCGGGCCGTATAGCATGGGCCGGACAGATGGGTCGTGAAGATACAAGACATAAGGCCTTCCCCCGTGTCCGGATGGGACTCTCCTTTGCGTGTATGGCAAGATATGTGTTCTGACATATAGATTCCTTCCTCTATGAACTGACTCTGTAACCCTAGGCCCCCTCGGTGTCTATATAAACCAGAGGGGTTAGTCCGTAGAGGCTATCACAAAATCATATAAGTAGACATCTAGGGTTTAGCCATTACGATCTCGAGCTATATCAACTCTTGTAACCCCGATACTCATCAAAGTCAATCAAGCAGGAAGTAGTGTCGGGGGTTTGGGGCGACATATGCCAAAGGATGGCTTATCATGGTGGGAGCTAGCAAGACGTCACCGGTGCCTGGAAGCGGGATAAGGCGTAGACATGTACGCGGCGCATCTTACCCAGGTTCGGGGCTCTCCTAGGAGATAACACCCCTAGTCCTGCTCTACGGGGTCTCTGCATGATCACTATCTTAACAAGGAGCTACAAGCTTGCTCCTTGAGCTGTTTGCTAGAGGAGGAAGAAGGGAAAGGCTAGCTCTACTCCTCTCTCTATGTGGGTGTGGTGTCTAAGAGGCTGAACCCTTTGCATGGGTGTCCTGGGGGTTTATATAGGCCTACCCCCAGGGGTACAACGGTAATCTGGCCGGCTGTAGGACCCGGCTGTCTGTGTCTCTGGTGGCCGGCTTCTCTGCCGGCCGCTGGGGCCCGCCGACTGGTGGGTCCCGTCGGCTTCTTAGCACTGTAGTCGTGCCGCTGATGATGTGTGCTTTGTCGGGGAAGGCGTGGCTACAGTCCCGCCGCCTGGTGGGCGTTCACTATAGCCATTCCCCATCTCTTCTGGTTAATGGCGCACAAACTCCGAGGAAGGGGGAGGGCCGTCTGGTCAGGAGCCGGCCTCCCCCTAAGCCGACTGGTCAGGAATCGCCGTCTTTTGGCTCCTCACGGACAAGTAGGGCCCGCCGCCTGCGGGCCGTACCGACAGCCCGTCGTGGGTAGATGGCCTTCTCTGCCATGGGTGATGTCATGGGCCGCATGGCAACAGTGCCGCGCCGGGCGAGGGATGTCCGCCCAGTACGTTGCACTATGGCCATGCCCCGTCCTGGATTCAGGGGTGGCAGGCTGCACTGTAGCCTCACCCCGTCCCGTCGTGTTTGTGTGGGTGCTAACTTTGAGGGCGCGAAGGACCGCCTGCTAGGAGCCGGCCTCTCTGGGGGCCGCTTGCTAGGAGCCGACCCGCTTCGTGCCCATCTTCTGGATTCCGCCGCCTCCTGGAAACCGGCCGTATGGACCAGCCGGCCCCAAGAAGGTGGCCTTCTGTCTTTGATGCTTGAGGGGCGCAGCCGGTCCCGATTTCTTGAAATACCAGGGGAGGCTGATGAGGCTACCCGTGGTCATTTACTCCAACAGTAGTCCCCGAAGCTGGTGAGGCGCCGCGGTTGAAAAGGCAAGGAGCCTTGATACGTCTCCAACGTATCTACTTTTCCAAACACTTTTCCCCTGTTTTGGACTCTGAATTGCATGATCTGAATGGAACTAACCCGGACTGACGTTGTTTTCAGCAGAATTGCCATGGTGTTATTTTTGTGCAGAAATAAAAGTTCTCGGAATGACCTAAAAATCCACGGACACACGTTTCAGAATTTATAAAAAATACTAGATAAAGAATCAACCGAAGGCGGGCCACACCCTGGCCACGAGGGTGAGGGCGCGCCCCCTGCCTCATGGGCCCCCTGGAGCTCCACCGACCTCAACTCCAACTCCATATATTCACGTTCGGAGAGAAAAAAATGAGAGAGAAGGATTCATTGCGTTTTACGATACGGAGCTGCTGCCAATCCCTAATCTCTCTCGGGAGGGTTGATCTGGAGTCCGTTCGGGGCTCCGGAGAGGGGAATCCTTCGCCATCGTCATCATCAACCATCCTCCATCACCAATTTCATGATGCTCACCGTCGTGCATGAGTAATTCCATCGTAGGCTTGCTGGACGGTGATGGGTTGGATGAGATTTATTATGTAATCGAGTTAGTTTTGTTAGGGTTTGATCCCTAGTATCCATTATGTTCTAAGATTGATGTTGCTATGACTTTGCTATGCTTAATGCTTGTCACTAGGGCCCGAGTGCCATGATTTCAGATCTGAACCTATTATCTTTTCATGAATATATGTGAGTTCTTGGTCCTATCTTGCAAGTTAATAGTCACCTACTATGTGTTATGATCCGGCAACCCCGAAGTGACAAAAATCGGGACCACTCCCGGTGATGATCGTAGTTTGAGGAGTTCATGTATTCACTAAGTGTTAATGCTCTAGTCCGGTACAATTAAAAGGAGGCCTTAATATCCCTTAGTTTCCAATAGGACCCCGCTGCCACGGGAGGGTAGGACAAAAGATGTCATGCAAGTTCTTTTCCATAAGCACGTTTGACTATATTCGGAATACATGCCTACATTACATTGATGAACTGGAGCTAGTTCTCTGTCACCCTATGTTATAACTATTGCATGAGGAATCGCATCCGACGTAATTATCCGTCATTGATCCATTGCCTACGAGCTTTTCACATATTGATCTTTGCTTAGTTACTTTTCCGTTGCCACTGTTACAATTACTACAAAAGCTGCTATTGTTACTTTTGCCACCGTTACCGCTATTTCCATACTACTTTGCTGCAGATATTAAGTCTTTCTGGTGTGGTTGAATTGACAACTCAGCTGCTAATACTTGAGAATATTCTTTGGCTCCCCTTGTGTCGAATCAATAAATTTGGGTTGAATACTCTACCCTCGAAAACTGTTGCGATCCCCTATACTTGTGGGTTATCAAGACTATTTTCTGGCGCCGTTGCCGGGGAGCATAGCTCTATTCTTTGAGTCACTTGGGATTTATATCTTTTGATCACTATGTGGAACTTGAAAGACGAAAAAACCAAGATTTTTCCCTCAACTACGAGGGGAGGTAAGGAACTGCCATCTTGCTCTGCACTTGATTCACCTTCTGTTATGAGTAAACTTGCGACACCTAATACTACACCTGTTATTGATTCTGATATGTGGCATGTTATTGATGATGGCACTCTGCTATGCATGATGCTTATGATGAAACTACTTCTATTCTTGATAATACTGTGCCATTAGGTGAATTTCTTGATGAACAACTTGCTAGGGTTAGGGAGAATGAAATTATTGAAACTGATAATATTGATGAAAGTGATGATGAAGATTCTCCCCCTAGATATGAATTGCCTGATGTGCCTGAGGTTTATGTTATGGATGAAGAAACTGCTAGAGATCTTTTTGCTTGCAAAGATAGATATGACCTTAAGAAACTGTTAGCTAAGCTGAAAGAAAAGTCTTTGAATGCTAGAATGAAATATGACCCTGCTTTTGCTACTTCACCCATCTGTATTTCTGATAAGGATTATGATTTCTCTATCGATCCTGAGTTAATTACTTTGGTTGAATCTGATCCTTTTTATGGCTATGAATCTGAAACTGTTGTGGCACATCTTAGTAAATTGAATGATATAGCCACCCTATTTACTCATGAGGAAAAATTCGTTACTACTATATCCTCAAGTTATTTCCATTCTCATTAAAGGGTGATGCTAAAACATGGTTTAATTCTCTTACTCCTGGTTGTGTGCGTAGTCCCCAGGATATGATTTATTACTTCTATGCTAAATATTTCCCCGCTCATAAGAAACAAGCTGCCTTAAGGGAAATATATAATTTTGTGCAATTGAAGAAGAGAGTCTCCCACAAGCTTGGGGGAGGCTTCTCCAATTAATTAATGATTTGCCTGATCATCCTCTCAAGAAAAATGATATAGTTGATATCTTTTATAATGGACTAACCGATGCTTCCAAAGACCACCTAGATAGTTGTGCTGGTTGTGTTTTCAGGGAAAGAACTGTTGAGCAAGCTGAATTGCTATTGAATAATATAATGAGTAACGATAATGATTGGACACTTCCTGAACCAACTCCTAAGCCAACTCCAAAGAAAAGGTGTATTCTATTTCTCAGTCCTGAAGATATGCGAGAAGCAAAGAAATCTATGAAAGAAAAGGGTATTAAAGCTGAAGATGTTAAGAATTTACCACCTATTGAAGAAATACATGGTCTTGATAACCCGACACAGGTAGTAAAGGTAAATTCTCTCTGTAGATTTGATTAAGGTGATATGCCTCGTAATAAGTCTGCTAGTCAATGCTTGGATGAGTTTGATAATTTTATTGTTAAGCAAGAAAACTTCAATGCTTATGTTGGTAGACAATTGAAACGTAATGCTTATATGATTGAACACTTGAGTGATTATATGTCTAGAGTTAAAGGTGAACTCAAACTTATTAGTAAGCATGCTTCTATTGTTACCACTCAAGTAGAACAAGTGCTTAAAGCGCATGATGATTTGCTCAATGAATTAAACAATAAGAAAAATGATAATGTTGTTAGAGTTGTGACTAGAGGGGGTAGAATGACTCAGGAACCTTTGTATCCTGAAGGTCACCCTAAGAGAGTTGAGCAAGATTCTCAGAGAACTAATGTTGATGCACCTAGTCCTTCTAAGAAGAAGAAAAAGAAAAATGATAGGACTTTGTATGCTTCTAGTGAACCTGTTGTTGACACACCTGAGAATCCCAATGATATTTCTATTTCTGATGCTAAAACACAATCTGGTGATGAACATGAACCTAGTGATAATTTTAATGATGATGTTCATGTTGATGCTCAACCTAGCAATAACAATGATGTAGAGATTGAACCTGCTGTTGATCTTGATAACCCACAATCAAAGAATCAACGTTATGATAAGAGAGACTTCGTTGCTAGGAAACACGGTAAAGAAAGAGAACCATGGGTTCAGAAACCCATGCCTTTTCCTCCTAAACCATCCAAGAAAAAGGATGATGAGGATTTCGAGCGCTTTGCTGAAATGATTAGACCTATCTCTTTTGCGTATGCGCTTGACTGATATGCTTAAAATGAATCCTTATGCTAAGTATATGAAATACATTGTCACAAATAAAAGAAAGATACCTGAAGCTGAAATTTCCACCATGCTTGCTAATTAAACTTTTAAAGATGGAATACCAAAGAAACTTGGAGATCCAGGAGTACCAACTATACCATGCTCCATTAAAAGAAACTATGTTAAAACTACTTTATGTGATCTTGGAGCCGGTGTTAGTGTTATGCCTCTCTCTTTATATCGTAGACTTGATTTGAATAAGTTGACACCTACTGAAATATCTCTGCGAATGGCCGATAAATCAACTGCTATACCTGTCGGCATTTGTGAGGATGTGCCTGTTGTGGTTGCAAACATCACTATTTTAATGGACTTTGTTATTTTTGATATTCCCGAGGACGATAGTATGTCGATTATCCTTGGTAGACCCTTTTTGAATACTGCAGGGGCTATTATTGATTGCAACAAAGGCAATGTCACTTTTCATGTTAATGGTAATGAGCATACGGTACACTTTCCAAGGAAACAACCTCAAGTTGATAGTATCAATTATATTGGAAAAATTTCAACGATTATTATTGGAGGTTTTGAATTCCCTCTTCCTACTGTCAAGAAGAAATATGATATTCTTATTTTTGGGGACGTGCATATCCTCGTTGAGGTAACTCCGTGTTTTTCGAAAATTCTCCGGTTTCATGTTATTCGGAAAGAGTTTGTTAACAAGACTTGATCAACCTTGTTAGTGGATTCCTTTTGATGAGCATGGGATGGATGAAGTTAGGAGGCACAACTCTCTGTACCCTCCTTTTACTTATTGTTATTTAGATTAAATAGAGCAAAAGTAGTATTTTCTGTCTGTTTTCTGAATTATCCTTGCAATAAAAAGACCCCGAAAATAAAAGTTCTCCAAATGTCCTGAAATGAAATATGATTTTTTGTAGAATATTTAAGAATATCTGGCACTGAGAACACACCAGGGGGCCCCACCATTTGGCCACGAGGGTGCAGGGCGCGCCCACAGCCTTGGGGCGTGCCCCCCTGCCTCGTGGACCCCATGTGGACCCCCTCCACTTATTCCAGCACCCACTCACTTCGTCTTCCTCCAGAAAAAATCCTCCCATAGCTCAAACCCGTGTTCTAGCTCATCTTGCTGCCATTTTCGATCTCTTTGCTCAAGGCTCCATTCACAAAACTGTTTTGGGAGATTGATCTTCGGTATGTGACTCCTCCAATGGTCCAATTAGTTTTTGTGCTAGTGCTTTATTTATTTCAATTTTGCTGCTAAGGTGACCCTGTTCTTGAGCTTGCATGTCAAATTTATATGGTCCCAAGTAGTTTTAATGCATGATATAGCCTCTAGGCACTTGTGGGAGTAGTTGCTACCAATCTTGTTTAGTTTTGTTCACTTTTATTTTGAGTAACTAAAATTTTTAGAAATTTTTCAGAGAAAGAAAAATGTTTAGGAAAATGTACCCAGGTGGTTCCTCAAGGAAGCAAGGACCGAGGCTCGCGATACGTGAGCCGGACGATGAACCACCAAGGGAAGCCCAAGTGCGGCCTTGTGAATGGCCGTCAGAAGAATTTATGGTCCAGGCAGACATAAAGAATGAATTTGACGCGTATGTGCGTAATGCTGATCTTGAGGGCTTCGTGTCAGATAAGTGCCCACAATACTACTACCTAACTGATTCCTTTGTGAGAAGGTTTAAATTTACGACATCGCGCAATTCTCACACTGTTCTATTTGATCTTTATGATAAATCATATACCATGGACCTAGAAGACTTTAATACCGCTTGTAAACACCCGCAGTGGGGCAATGTTAGTGAACCTCGCAAATCTGAATATAAAGACTTGCTAGTATCACTGTGGGGGGATCTAGAGAAATCTCACAAGCTACCATAGGGAGCATTCATTTCCCTTCCATACATTATTTTGCTCTCTTTATAGGTAGATGCGTTAACGGTAAAGATGAGGCTTGTCACATGTGCGTTCCAGATCTTAGTGTCCTCAAGAGTGCGGTATTAGGAGATAGACAATATAACTTGGGGGCCATTGTTGCACGTAGGTTGCATCTTAATGGTACAAGTGGAGATTTGTTTGGTGGAATTTATGCAACTCGTATAGCTAATTATCTTGGTGTACCCATACATGGAAATGATATGGAGTTGCTTCCTACTTATCTAGATTATAATGCTATGGTTCCCCATCAATTTGTTGAGAGGAATGAACGGTTCCTCCAGTACCGACTAATCTTTGACAGACGGCGCGCTATCCATATTGCTCTCCCTGCTCCTACTTTCTTTAACTTTCAGGCAAAAAGGAGATATGTTATAACCAGGGAGGAGGCGAACGAGTATGAGAGGAGTACGGAAGCAGCTCCCCTCCGAGCTGCAGCTCTTCAGGCAGTAGCTGTTGCATCTCAGTACAACCCCAG
Organism: Triticum aestivum; assembly: GCF_018294505.1. Classification (NCBI taxonomy): domain Eukaryota; kingdom Viridiplantae; phylum Streptophyta; class Magnoliopsida; order Poales; family Poaceae; genus Triticum; species Triticum aestivum. The sequence continues at coordinate 26,450,367 of NC_057805.1, forward strand.
CTACGACTTTGGATATCCGCCAAGCCAGCAGTGGCCGTAGACCAACTTAGGCCAAAGGCCTAAGCTTGGGGGAGTACGTATTTCTCACCGATGTTACATTCATGTTCACACACTCATGCTAGTTATCGGTGCTCATACTTTTTCATTGTACTATCCATGCTAGTTTATTTTTTAGCCTTCTTCTTGTGTGTCTGAAAGACGTTAAAGAAAAAACAAAAAAAATAGTTGTAGCTTTTAGCTAGTTTACTTTCCATGCCTGTGGTAATAGTAATTAAAAGAAAACCCAAAAATATTTTTCGTTCTTCTTTTTGCTTGTTGGGAGCTTTCCCGTGTAAGTAGTTTTATTTCTTTTCTTTTCTTTGGGGGTCGAAAGGAGAAGACCATGATGAAAATGTTGAGTGGCTCTCATATGCATTATTGTTTATTTAACCAAGAGCCCATATTACCTTGTCTTCTCCCTTGTATTAAATGCTTGCAGATTCCAGCTTAGTCCAATGCACGTGCACTATTATTATTATCCACACCGTTCGGTCGTGCGAGTGAAAGGCAATAATGACGATATATGATGGACTGATTGAGATGAGAGGAGCTGGTATGAACTCGACCTATCTTGTTTTTGTAAATATGATTAGTTCATTGTTCCTGATTCAGCCTATTATGAATGAAACATGTTTGCAATGAAAATTAGAGATTATAGTTGCTCATGCCATGCTTAATTAGCTAGGAGTTTATAATGGTTTACCTTGTGTGCCAACATGCTATTAAAATGGTTGTGATGTGGTATGATAGGGTGGTATCCTCCTTTGAACGATTCAAGTGGCTTGACTTGGCACATGTTCACGCATGTAGTTGAAACAAAATCAACATAGCCTCCACGATATTTATGTTCATGGTGATTTACATCCTACTCATGCTTGCATTCATTGTTGATTAATCTTAATGCATGTTCATGACTATTGTCGCTCTCTAGTTGGTTGCTTCCCAGTCTCTTTCTAGCCTTCACTAGTACTAAACGGGAATACTGCTTGTGCATCCACTTCCATAAACCCCAAAGTTATTCCATATGAGTCCACCATACCTTCCTATATGCGGTATTTACCTGCCATTCCAAGTAAATTTGTATGTGCCAAACTCTAAACCTTCAAATGAAATTCTGTTTTGTATGCTCGAATAGCTCATTTATCCACTAGGGCTGTCTATATCTTCCATGCTAGGTGGGTTATTCTCATGATGAGTGGACTCCGCTCATCACTCATGAGAAAATGGCCGGTAACCGGGATGCCCAGTCCCATGCTCAAATCAAATCAAAATAACTGGAAACAAAACCCCCCCAGGGTTGTTACTAGTTGGACGGTACCCGTTGTTTCGGGCCAGCCATGGAGTGTGCTTGTTGGTGGTGGAGGAGTATAAACTTTACCATTCTGTTTGGGAACTACCTATAATGTGTGTAGCATTGAAGATATCGAGATCTCTTGGTTGTTATGTTGACAATGAAAGTATGCCTCTCAAAATATTAGTTATCTCTGTTTCTAAACTCAAGCTCTGGGACCTCTGCAAATCCCTGCTTCCCTCTGCGAAGGGCCTATCTATTTAATTTTATGTTGAGTCATCATCCTCTTATTAAAAAGCACCAGTTGGAGAGCACCGCTGTCATTTGCATGCATTGCTATTAATTTACATTGAGTATGACTGTGACAGAATCTCTTTTACCATGAATTACAATGTCTAGTCACTCCTTGATCTTCAGGGGTGCTCTGCATTTATGTTTTGCGGTCTCAGAAAGGGCTAGCGAGATACCATCTTGTTATATCATGATATGATTGTTTTGAGAAAGTGTTGTCATCCCAGATTTATTATTATTGCTCGCTAGTTGATTATGCCATTGATATGAGTAAACATGAGACCTAAATGTTATTGTGAATATGGTTAGTTCATAATCTCTGCTGAAAAATTGAATGCTGGCTTTACATATTTGCAACAACAAGAGCAAACAGAGTTTGTAAAAGTGTCTTTACCACTTTCAGTTTGTCAACTGAATTGCTTGAGGACAAGCAAAGGTTTAAGCTTGGGGGAGTTGATACGTCTCCAACGTATCTACTTTTCCAAACACTTTTGCCCTTGTTTTGGACTCAAACTTGCATGATTTGTATGGAACTAACCCGGACTGACGCTGTTTTCAGCAGAATTGCCATGGTGTTATTTTTGTGCAGAAATAAAAGTTCTCGGAATGACCTGAAAATCCACGGAGACACGTTTCAGAATTAATAAAAAAATACTGGAGAAAGAATCAACCGAAGGGGGGCCACACCCTGGCCACGAGAGTGGGGGGCGCGCCCCCTGCCTCGTGGGCCCCCTGGAGCTCCACCGACCTCAACTCCAACTCCATATATTCATGTCCGCGGAGAAAAAAATGAGAGAGAAGGATTCATCGCGTTTTACGATACAGAGCCGCCGCCAAGCCCAAATCTCTCTCGGGAGGGCTGATCTGGAGTTCGTTCGGGGCTCCGGAGAGGGGAATCCGTCGCCATCGTCATCATCAACCATCCTCCATCACCAATTTCATGATGCTCACCACCGTGCGTGAGTAATTCCATCGTAGGCTTGCTGGACGGTGATGGGTTGGGTGAGATTTATCATGTAATCGAGTTAGTTTTGTTAGGGTTTGATCCCTAGTATCCATTATGTTCTAAGATTGATGTTGCTATGACTTTGCTATGCTTAATGCTTGTCACTAGGGCCCGAGTGCCATGATTTAAGATCTAAACCTATTATATTTTCATGAATATATGTGAGTTCTTGATCCTATCTTGCAAGTTAATAGTCACCTACTATGTGCTATGATCCGGCAACCCCGAAGTGACAATAATCGGGACCACTCCCGGTGATGAGTGTAGTTTGAGGAGTTCATGTATTCACTAAGTGTTAATGCTTTGGTCTGGTACTCTATTAAAAGGAGGCCTCAATATCCCTTTGTTTCCAATAGGACCCCGCTGCCACGGGAGGGTAGGACAAAAGATGTCATGCAAGTTCTTTTCCATAAGCACGTATGACTATATTCGGAATACATGCCTACATTACATTGATGAACTGGAGCTAGTTCTGTGTCACCCTATGTTATAACTGTTGCATGAGGAATCACATCCGACATAATTATCCATCATTGATCCATTGCCTATGAGCTTTTCACATATGGATCTTTGCTTAGTTACTTTTCCGTTGCCACTGTTACAATTACTACAAAAACTGCTATTGTTACTTTTGCCACCGTTACCGCTATTTCCATACTACCACTACTGCAGGATGGCGAAACGCGACACTATGATCAGAGACCCTTCGACGAAACTGTGTGCGATGCCATAATCGCAAACGGTGGTGTAAAAGAACCGTAAAAAAAGGTGCAAAACGTTTGCGGTGGCGGAGCCATCAAACACGGTTCAGATTTTAGTTGCGTGTGCGATCCAGGGCATACGGTTCAGTCCAATGAACTGTTTGCGATGAGGCGAAACGAAAGAAACGGGCAGCCTGATGAAGGGGTGTGTGATATAGAGCATACGGTTCACTGGGATGAACTGTGTGTGATTAGGCAACACAATGGAAACAGTTCAAGTGAACGAGATGTGTGTGATACGCGGTAAACAGGTCCGTAATCTGAAATGTGAGCGAAGACCAATAATAACACAGAGGATTGCTGCTAATAAGCCGTGTGAATTGCTCTGTCTACAGTAGAATAACATGTATATATAACTGAAATAAACATCCAATTACATAAGTGACTATACAGATCATTCGCACACATCTCAATAAACAATTGCATGCATTCTAAAGTAGGAGAAACGATCGTCTAGTCATCTACTTCTTGTGACGCTCCTGCCACTGCTATGTGGATCGATCCCTCGTCTGGGTCAGGAAGAAGACAGTTCCTCATGTCAACAATCCGCCTGTACATCTCGTAGCTTGTGTACGCGTCCATGGCCACGTACTTGACATGTTGTTCATCCAGTCTCTTATGCCACACACGGTGCCAGGCGTTCTTGTCCTTATTGCTCTCTTGCTTCATCTTCGCGTAGTAGTGGTCTGATACATCTCCAACGTATCTATAATTTTTTATTGCTCCATGCTATATTATCTTCTGTTTTGGACATTATTGGGCTTTATTATACACTTTTATATTATTTTTGGGACTAACCTATTAACCGGAGGCCCAGCCCAGAATTGTTGTTTTTTTGCCTATTTCAGAGTTTCGCAGAAAAAGAATATCAAACGGAGTCCAAACGGAATGAAACCTTCGGGAACGTGATTTTCGGAACGAACATGATCCAGAGGATTTGGACCCTACGTCAAGAAAGCTACCAGGAAGCCACGAGGTAAGGGGGCGCCTACCCCCTGGGCGCGCCCTCCACCCTCGTGGGCCCCACGTTGCTCCACCGACGTACTCCTTCCTCCTATATATACCTACGTACCCCCAAACTACTAGATACGGAGCCAAAAACCTAATTCCACCGCCGCAACCTTCTGTACCCGTGAGATCCCATCTTGGGGCCTGTTCCGGAGCTCCGCCGGAGGGGGCATCGATCACAGAGGGCTTCTACATCAACACCATGGCCTCTCCGATGATGTGTGAGTAGTTTACTTCAGACCTTCGGGTCCATAGTTATTAGCTAGATGGCTTCTTCTCTCTTTTTGGATCTCAATACAATGTTCTCCCCCTCTCTCGTGGAGAACTATTCGATGTAATCTTCTTTTGTGGTGTGTTTGTTGAGACCGATGAACTGTGGGTTTATGATCAAGTTTATCTATGAACAATATTTGAATCTTCTCTGAATTCTTTTATGTATGATTGGTTATCTTTGCAAGTCTCTTCGAATTATCAGTTTGGTTTGGCCTACTAGATTGATCTTTCTTGCAATGGGAGAAGTGCTTAGCTTTGGGTTCAATCTTGCGGTGTCCTTTCCCAGTGACAGTAGGGGCGGCAAGGCACGTATTGTATTGTTGCCATCGAGGATAACAAGATGGGGTTTATATCATATTGCATGAGTTTATCCCTCTACATCATGTCATCTTGCTTAAGGCGTTACTCTATTCTTATGAACTTAATACTCTAGATGCATGCTGGATAGCGGTTGATGTGTGGACTAATAGTAGTAGATGCAGGCAGGAGTCGGTCTACTTGTCTTGGACGTGATGCCTATATACATAATCATACCTAGATATTCTCATAACTATGCTCAATTCTGTCAATTGCTCAACAGTAATTTGTTCACCCACCATAAATACTTATGCTCTCGAGAGAAGCCACTAGTGAAACCTATGGCCCCCGGGTCTATTTTCCATCATATTAATCTTCCAACACTTAGCTATTTCCGTTGCCTTTTATTTTGCTTTTATTTTAATTTGCATCTTTATCATAAAAATACCAAAAATATTATCCTATCAGATTCTCACTCTCATAAGTGACCGTGTAGGGATTGACAACCCCTTATCGCGTTGGTTGCGAGGATTTATTTGTTTGTGTAGGTGCGAGGGACTTGTGCGTAGCCTCCTACTGGATTGATACCTTGGTTCTAAAAAACTGAGGGAAATACTTACGCCACTTTGCTACATCACCCTTTCCTCTTCAAGGGAAAACCAACGCAGTGCTCAAGAGGTAGCAAGAAGGATTTCTGGGGCTGTTGCCGGGGAGGCTTACGCAAGGTCAAGATTTGGACTCCCGACAACGAGCCATTTCCAGCGCCGTTGCCGGGGAGGTCTACGCAAAAGTCAACACACCAAGTACCCATCACAAACCCTTATCTCCCGCATTGCATTATTTGCCATTTGCCTCTCGTTTTCCTCTCCCCCACTTCACCCTTGCCGTTTTATTCGCCCTTTTTCTGTTCGTCTTTTTGTTTGCCTTGATATCTTACTTGGCTCGTTTGGTTGAAATAGTTGAGTATTTATTCCTAAACAGAGAAGCTAAGATCTATGGATCATCATCCGCTTGCCAATCTTTTTAAGAGATCCAATTATGATGAACCAATTCCTAGTGATTTGGGTGCACTAGATTATCTTTATAAGGTTTTGTTTGAAATCTGTGAATCTGAAAATTGTGATGAAGTGGTTCACGATAGATCTTTAAATAAAAAGCATGATTGCAATGATGCTTTATAACTTCTCTTAATGTCAATTGTGCTAATATTATGCAAAACCCTAAGCCTGGGGATGCTAGTTTTGCTATGTCTACTACTTGTTGCAATGCTCATGATTGGGGTGATTCTTCTTTTGATCTTAAACATTTATTTAATCCCCATGATGAATATGAGATTGATAATATTGTTTTCAATAATATTGAAAGTGGGTTTGGAAGAGTGTCAACTTTAGATCCCACATATTTGGAGAATATTCAATCTTATGAATCTTTTGATAAAAGTGGGTTTGGAGAGGTCATGACTTTAGTTAATGTTAATCCCACTATTTTGGAAGAGTGTCAACTTTGCATACATGTGGATCGTGTTAAGAATATGTTTTGTGATAGCTATATTGTTGAATTTCCTTATGATCCTACATGTAATTATTATGAGAGAGGAAAATGTGGTTGTAGAAATTTTCATGTTACTAAATTACCTCTCGTTATGCTGAAATTGCTATTGTTTCTTTCCGCTTCCTTGCATATGCTAGTTTTTGCTTGCCTTGATAATTTGTTTTCCTATAAGATGCCTATGCATGGGAAGTATGTTAGACTTAGATATGTTTGTCATGTGTTTTATGATGCTCTCTTTGTGCTTCAATTCTTGTCTTTCATGTGAGCATCATTAAAATTATCAATGCCTAGCTAAAAGGCTTTAAAGAAAAGTGCTTGTCGGGAGACAACCCAATATTTTTGCTTGCTGTTGTTCAATAAATTTTTGTTCTAGCCTCTGGTTAGATGTGTTTTTATGTTTTAATTAGTGTTTGTGCCAAGTTAAACCTATAGGATCTTCTTGGATGATAGTTATTTGATCTTGCTGAAAATTCCAGAAACTTTCTGTTCACAAAAATAATTGTTAAAAATCACCTGAACGTGATAAAATATTGATTCCAATTGCTGCTGATCAATAAACAAATTTTATAGGTCTTCCTATTTTGGCTGATTTTTTGGAGTTCCAGGAGTTTGCGTTAGTTACAGATTACTACAGACTGTTCTGTTTTTGACAGATTCTGTTTTTCGTGTGTTGATTGCTTATTTTGATGAACCTATGGCTAGTAAAATAGTTTATAAAGCATAGAGAAGTTGGAATACAGTATGTTTAATACAAATATAAATAAATAATGAGTTCATTACAGTACCTTGAAGTGGTCTTTTGTTTTCTTTCGCTAACGGAGCTCATGAGATTTTCTGCTGAGTTTTGTGTTCTTAAGTTTTCAAGTTTTGGGTAAAAGATTTGATGGATTATGGAACAAGGAGTGGCAAGAGCCTAAGCTTGGGGCTGCCCATGGAACCCCCAAGATAATCTAAGGACACCTAAAAGCCAAAGCTTGGGGATGCCCCGGAAGGCATCCCCTCTTTCGTCTACTTCCATCGTAACTTTACTTGGAGCTATATTTTTATTCACCACATGATATGTGTTTTGCTTGGAGCATCTTGTATTATTTGAGTCTTTATTTTTTAGTTTACCACAATCATCTTTGCTGTACACACCTTTTGAGAGAGACACACATGATTCGGAAATTATTAGAATACTCTATGTGCTTCACTTATATCTTTTGAGTTATATAGTTTTTGCTCTAGTACTTCACTTATATCTTTCAGAGCACGGTGGTGGATTTGTTTTATAGAAACTATTGATATCTCATGCTACACTTAGATTATTTTGAGAGTCTTAAATAGCATGGTAATTTGCTTAAATAATCCTAATATGCTAGGTATTCAAGAATAGTAAAAACTTTCTTATGAGTGCTTTGAATACTAAGAGAAGTTTGATACTTGACGATTGTTTTGAGATATGGAGGTAGTGATATCAAAGTTGTGCTAGTTGAGTAGTTGTGAATTTGAGAAATACTTGTGTTGAAGTTTGCAAGTCCCGTAGCATGCACGTATGGTAAACGTTATGTAACAAATTTGAAACACGAGGTGTTCTTTGAGTGTCCTCCTTATGAGTGGCGGTCGGGGACGAGCGATGGTCTTTTCCTACCAATCTATCCCCCTAGGAGCATGCGCGTAGTGCTTGGTTTTTGATGACTTGTAGATTTTTGCAATAAGTATGTGAGTTCTTTATGACTAATGTTAAGTCCATGGATTATACGCACTCTCACCTCTCCATCATTGCTAGCCTCTTCGGTACCGTGCATTGCCCTTTCTCACATTGAGAGTTGGTGCAAACTTCGCCAGTGCATCCAAACCCCGTGATATGATGCGCTCTTTCAGACATAAACCTCCTTATATCTTCCTCAAAACAACCACCATACCTACCTATTATGGCATTTCCATAGCCATTCCGAGATATATTGCCATGCAACTTTCCACCGTTCCGTTTATCATGACACGTTCATCATTGTCATATTGCTTAGCATGATCATGTAGTTGACATAGTATTTGTGGCAAAGCCACCGTTTCATAATTCTTTCATACATGTCACTCTTAGTTCATTGCATATCCCGGTACACCGCCGGAGGCATTCATATAGAGTCATACCTTGTTCTAGTATCGAGTTGTAATCGTTGAGTTCCAAATAAATAGAAGTGTGATGATCATCATTTTCTAGAGCATTGTCCCAAGTGAGGAATAAAAAAAAAAGAGAAAGGCCATAAAAAAAGAGAAGGCCCAAAAAAATGAGAGAAAAAGAGAGAAGGGACAATGTTACTATCCTTTTACCACACTTGTGCTTCAAAGTAGCACCATAATCTTCATGATAGAGAGTCTCTTGTTTTGTCATTTTCATATACTAGTGGGAATTTTTCATTATAGAACTTGGCTTGTATATTCCAATAATGGGCCTCCTCAAGTGCCCTAGGTCTTCGTGAGCAAGCAAGTTGGATGCACACCCTCTTAGTTTCTTTTGTTGAGCTTTCATATATTTATAGCTCTAGTGCATCCGTTGCATGGCAATCCCTACTCCTTGCATTAACATCAATCGATGGGCATCTCCATAGCTCATTGATTAGCCTCGTTGATGTGAGACTTTCTCCTTTTTTGTCTTCACCACATAACCCCCATCATCATATTCTATTCCACCCATAGTGCTATGTCCATGGCTCGCGCTCATGTATTGCGTGAAGGTTGAAAAAGTTTGAGATTACTAAAGTATGAAACAATTGCTTGGCTTGTCATCGGGGTTGTGCATGATGAGAGCATTCTTGTGTGATGAAAATGGAGCATGACTAAACTATATGATTTTGTAGGGATGAACTTTCTTTGGCCATGTTATTTTGAGAGGACATAATTGCTTAGTTAGTATGCTTGAAGTATTATTATTTATATGTCAATATTGAACTTTTATCTTGAATCTTTCGGATCTGAATATTCATACCACAATTAAGAAGAATTACATTGAAATTATGCCAAGTAGCATTCCACATCAAAAATTCCGTTTTTATCATTTACCTACTCGAGGACGAGCAGGAATTAAGCTTGGGGATGCTTGATACGTCTCAACGTATCTATAATTTTTGATTGCTCCATGCTATATTATCTTCTGTTTTGGACATTATTGGGCATTATTATACACTTTTATATTATTTTTGGGACTAACCTATTAACCGGAGGCCCAGCCCAGAATTGTTGTTTTTTTGCCTATTTCAGAGTTTCGCAGAAAAAGAATATCAAACGGAGTCCAAACGGAATGAACCTTTGGGACGTGATTTTCGGAACGAACATGATCCAGAGGACTTGGACCCAACGTCAAGAAAGCTACCAGGAAGCCACGAGGTAGGGGGCGTGCCTACCCCCCTGGGCGCGCCCTCCACCCTCAAGGGCCCCACGTTGCTCCACCGACGTACTCCTTCCTCCTATATATACCTACGTACCCCCAAACTACCAGATACGGAGCCAAAAACCTAATTCCACCGCCGCAACCTTCTGTACCCGTGAGATCCCATCTTGGGGCCTGTTTCGGAGCTCCGCCGGAGGGGGCATCGATCACGGAGGGCTTCTACATCAACACCATGGCCTCTCCGATGATGTGTGAGTAGTTTACTTCAGACCTTCGGGTCCATAGTTATTAGCTAGATGGCTTCTTCTCTCTTTTTGGATCTCAATACAATGTTCTCCCCCTCTCTCATGGAGATCTATTCGATGTAATCTTCTTTTGCGGTGTGTTTGTTGAGACCGATGAATTGTGGGTTTATGATCAAGTTTATCTATGAACAATATTTGAATCTTCTCTGAATTCTTTTATGTATGATTGGTTATCTTTGCAAGTCTCTTTGAATTATCAGTTTGGTTTGGCCTACTAGGTTGATCTTTCTTGCAATGGGAGAAGTGCTTAGCTTTGGGTTCAATCTTGCGGTGTCCTTTCCCAGTGACAGTAGGGGCAGCAAGGCCATTATTGTATTGTTGCCATCGAGGATAACAAGATGGGGTTTATATCATATTGCTTGAGTTTATCCCTCTACATCATGTCATTTTGCTTGAGGCGTTACTCTGTTCTTATGAACTTAATACTCTAGATGCATGGTGGATAGCGGTCGATGTGTGGAGTAATAGTAGTAGATGCAGGCAGGAGTCGGTCTACTTGTCTTGGACGTGATGCCTATATACATGATCATACCTAGATATTCTCATAACTATGCTCAATTTTGTCAATTGCTCAACAGTAATTTGTTCACCCACCGTAAATACTTATGCTCTCGAGAGAAGCCACTAGTGAAACCTATGGCCCCGGGGTCTATTTTCCATCATATGAATCTTCCAACACTTAGCTATTTCCGTTGCCTTTTATTTTGCTTTTATTTAATTTGCATCTTTATCATAAAAATACCAAAAATATTATCCTATCATATCTATCAGATCTCACTCTCGTAAGTGACCGTGTAGGGATTGACAACCCCTTATCGCGTTGGTTGCGAGGATTTATTTGTTTGTGTAGGTGCGAGGGACTCGTGCGTAGCCTCCTACTGGATTGATACCTTGGTTCTCAAAAACTGAGGGAAATACTTACTCTACTTTGCTACATCACCCTTTCCTCTTCAAGGGAAAACCAACACAGTGCTCAAGAGGTAGCAGGGTCGATGATGGCCGAGGCAAGGTCAACCAGGGAGTTTAGTTTGCTTTTGTCGCTGCCCAAGACCTTGTAGTGGTGCTGGATGTTGACAAGATTCGGGCATTTCAAGTCCGAAACCTTGAGCGCTTTTAGATCGTTGGTGGTGTCCACCGTAGCGAAACTGTAGTCGGAGCTGTTCATAAACCTGGAGAAACGCTCGCAAGGCCTTGTGGCAAGGTGGAAGTGGTAGACGAGGACGTCATGTCGCACGCACAACTGGGCGATGACAACCTTCTGATCGTGCCCGGCACGACCGATGGTGTACTCGAGGTCGAAGCCGACCACTCGGTACTTGTCCTCGGCAAGGAACTGCTTCATAGTTTGGATGGAGCTCTCCACCGAGACCGGATCGTTCGCGTACACCACCGAGAGGGCCTTCCCCCTCACGTGGGTCTCCACTACGTGATGCGTGGTGAACTGCCTACCGTTGTCATCATCGGTCGCTGGGAGCGCCATTGGAGCCACGGGGAGCACCATTGGAACCACTGGATGTTCTTTCTATATGTGTCCTCGTGGGTGTGCTTATTGTGTTGTGTGAGATGAGAGATGAAGGTAAATGGCCGCAGGAATAAAAGGGGGCCGGGCGGCGTGGATTCTCGGCGCGTCCGCATGGCAGTTTTTGCAGCGGGTAACTGCATCGTGGCGCCGCGCCCGGCGCAACCGCTTGCACATGAACGTGTGTGATCGTGCGCCGGCCCAAAACACTGGCAGCGCGCGTGGGGGGACGAGGGCAGAGCACCCGGAGGGACGCGAGAGCAGAGCGCGCCGCGGCCGCCTGAACCGCAAGCAACCACACGCATAGAGCAGTTGAACACGCAGGCAATGGCCGCCTACAAGCTGGCCGACAGTTGCGTCGCTGCGTAGAGAGCGGCCGTGTGGTACCACCTCCGTCTAGTCTATAGTCTCCTTTATATTTCGTGCCATACTGTGCCCTCAAATTTAACCAACAATGTTAATGCATGTTTGGCGACATGCATTCGTATTTTATTAGTTAAATCATACTTATAAACTAGGATGGTGGTATAGTAGGTAATTAAATCGCAAACGTTTTTTTATTAACCGTATATGTATGTGGCCTTTCGTCCTCCTCTCGCACGTCTTGTCACCCCGCTGCCGCAGACGGCCTAAAACGCAAGCTTGCGCAGCGCGCGCGGGGCGTTCTTGTTGCCAAACGGTGGCGCCAATGAATCGTCGGTGAGCTCATTCCCGCGCAACCTCGCAGGTTCCCGCGCAAGCTTCCCGCCTGACTCGGTGAAATCCCCCAAAATCCCAATGCTTACCGGCCTACTATAAAAACCCTCACGGCCGGCGAGTCCTCCGTCGCATTTCCCCTCCATCCCTGTAGCTTATCTCGTCTGCTTCTCCCACATTCGCCAATGGCACCGGTCCGTCGTCCTCGCTCAGCCACTCCGCCGTCATCAGAGGACAGCTCCAGCTGGGAGGCTACACCGCGGCGGCGGCGCAGTCCACGACGTAGTGTAGTGCACGTGGCGTCCCTGTTGGGTGTGCGCGGAACACCCACCACACGCTCCGCCGCCGGTGCCCGTCGGCCGCTGTTGCTGGCCGCCGTTGCCACCACACCACCGTCGAAAGCCAGGGCCATCGCCCGCTCCGCCGCCGCGGCCCGAAGGCGGAAATGGCCGTCGTGGCCGCCACCCCACTGTCGGCCACTGTGACCATCACCCGCTCCGCCACCGCGGCCCGAAGGCGGGAGGTGGTGGTCATGGCCGCCACCCCGTCGTTGGCCGCCGTGGCGGCCAGCCTACCGTCGACCGCCAGGGACATCACCTGCTCTGCCACAGCCGCCCGAAGGCGGGAGGCGGAGGTGGATGCCCGCACGTGCGACAACGACCTTGCGCGCTACACTGAGTTCCTGCGGGAGGAGGAGGAGCGCCTCGTCAAGCACGCAAAGAGCCTTACCGCCGCAGTGGCTGCGGCACACGCCTCCTCAGTGGCGAGGAATCAGGCGATCTACGAGGAGAACCCCAGCTTCAAGAGGGGTCGTCTGGAGCAGCAGAGGGCGTTCGAGGCGAGCGTCCTGAAGCTGCATTAGCGGCAGGCAACGCATTGCGGTTGCCCAGCCCGCCGGTAGGCTCCTCCTCCTCCGCCTCTTACTGAGCACGCTCGGCGGAGGAGAGGCAGCCGAAAGTAGTACAAAGCCCCTCCGCAGTAGTAGTAGTATTTAGGGGCTATTTTGTTCAGTTCATCTGACTATAGATGTGGTGGAACTGTACAACGTACTTAAAATTAGCTAGTATATATAGTTGAACTAGCTATTTCAGTACGTGGTTGGCAACAATTGGGGAAAAGTTTGGTCGGTTCAGCTGTCGAGTTGAACTGTTTGTATAAATTAAGAATGATTGCTTAATCTATGAATGTAATCTATGCTTACTTACTGAATTTTAGTTGCAAAAATTAGATACTGCTAGTGATTTTTAGCTTCATATTTTGACAAATCGCAGTGTTACAAGGATTGACAAATCTTACCAATTGTTTGTACGTGGTTGCACATGGGTCATCCAAAACAACCGCTTGCATTGAAGGGATGCACAAATCCTGCGCTACTCTCACTTTGCATACGGGTGTTCTATCTAAAACGTTTGCGATCAAGAGCTGCAGAAATCCTGCTCGACACATTTTCTCTTGGCTTCCTGGTGAATCTGTCGGTTTGCATACGGGTGTTCTAACTAAAACGTTTGCGATGAGTGTTTTATATTTAAAAAGCAAACTAAACTGCGGCTTGGGCACCATTAATGGAGAGGATGTGAGCAAGGCGGGCGGCCATGGAAGTCAAAGGGCTCGCTTCCTAGTGAGCCTACGCAGCGTACAACTCGCATGCTTCTCGGTGAGCCTGCACACTTAAGGATAGCTTGCATGCCTCTCGGTCAGCCTGCGCACCGGACGACGCTCACACGCCTCCCGTTCAGTCAAGGTCAAGCAGCTGTCCGCACGGCACCTCCTACATCCATTAAAACAGAGACACATGGCATCACATGAATGGTTAACAGAATTTTGGATTTACTAGAATTTAAAAACCAGGCATCTCAATGTTTTGCCGGCAATCAACGGTGCCATGGTGTTTGAAATTCATTCCCATTTCTTGCATGGGACCTAAGCATGCACCCATGGGCACATATTTGATTTTTCAACCAATTTATATGCACTGGAGCATGTGCATGTAGTTCAAATTTGAATTATGCACATAAATGCATTGAAAACTCAGTTAATGCAAAAAAAAAGTCCAAACGAACCCTGAAAAATCACAAAAATGCAAACACAACACTCCTGTTGTTCTATGTTGACACTAGAAAAAAAATTGAAAGCAATAAGAGGCAATGGATATCGTTTCGTCCCCAAAGGTGGGACATTTCCCTACCGAAAACCATCATGCTAGTTGTGAGAAGCTCCGGTTTGTGAGAAGCATATACCCAAACCTGCCCCAAATGGGACAAAATTTGTACCATGGCATGTTGATGTTGCTCCACGATAGCATGCCAAGTTTCATGAATTTCAGACGAGTTTTGGATTTAATAGAATTTAAAAACCAGGCATCTCAATGTTTTGCCGGCAATCAACGATGCCCCAGTGTTTGAAATTCATTCCCATTTCTTGCATGGGACCTAAGCATGCACCCAAGGACACAGATTCGATTTTTCAACCAATTTATATGCACTGGAGCATGTGCATGTAGTTCAAATTTGAATTATGCACATAAATGCATTGAAAACTAAGTTAATGCATAAAAATGTCCAAACGAACCTCGAAAAATCACAAAAATTCACACAACACTCCTGTTGTTCAATGTTGACACGAGAGGAAAAATTGAAAGCAATAAGAGGCAATGGATATCGTTTCGTCCCCAAAGGTGGGACGTTTCCGTACCGAAAACCATCATGCTTGTTGTGAGAAGCTCCGGTTTGTGAGAAGCATATACCCAAACCTGCCCCAAATGGGACAAAATTTGTACCACGGCATGTTGATGTCGCTCCATGATAGCATGCCAAGTTTCATGAATTTCAGACGAGTTTTGGATTTACTAGAATTTAAAAACCAGGCATCTCAATGTTTTGCCGGCAATCAACGGTGCCCCGATGTTTGAAATTCATTCCCATTTCTTGCATGGGACCTAAGCATGCACCCAAGGACACAGATTTGATTTTTCAACCAATTTATATGCATTGGAGCATGTGCATGTAGTTCAAATTTGACTTATGCACATAAAATGCATTGAAAACTCAGTTAATGCATAAAAATGTCCAAACGAACCCCGAAAAATCAAAAAAATTCACACAGCACTCCTGTTGTTCTATGTTGACACGATAAAAAAATATGAAAGCAATAAGAGGCAATGGATATCATTTCGTCCCCAAAGGTGGGACGTTTCCTTACCGAAAACCATCATGCTTGTTGTGAGAAGCTCCGGTTTGTGAGAAGCATATACCCAAACCTGCCCCAAATGGGACAAATTTTTTACCACGTCATGTTGATGCCGCTCCATGATAGCATGCCAAGTTTCATGAATTTTAGACGAGTTTCGGATTTACTAGAATTTAAAAACCAGGCATATCAATGTTTTGCCGGCAATCAACATGCCCCGGTGTTTGAAATTCATTCCCATTTGTTGCATGGGACCAAAGCATGCACCCAAGGACACACATTTGATTTTTCAACCAATTTATATGCACTGGAGCATGTGCATGTAGTTCAAATTTGAATTATGCACATAAATGCATTGAAAACTCAGTTAATGCATAAAAATGTCCAAACGAACCCCGAAAAATCACAAAAATTAACACACCACTCCTGTTGTTCTATGATGACAAGAGAAAGAAATTTGAAAGCAATAAGAGGCAATGGATATCGTTTCGTCCCCAAAGGTGGGACGTTTCCATACAAAAAACCATCATGCTTGTTGTGAGAATCTCCGGTTTGTGAGAAGCATATACCAAAACCTGCCCCAGATGGGACAAAATTTGTACCACTGCATGTTGATGCCGCTCCATGATAGCATGCCAAGTTTCATGAATTTCAGACGAGTTTTGGATTTACTAGAATTTAAAAACATGGCATCTCAATGCTTTGCCGGCAATCAACGGTGCCCCGGTGTTTGAAATTCATTCCCATTTCTTGCATGGGACCTAAGCATGCACCCAACGACACATATTTGATTTTTCAACCAATTTATATGCACTGGAGCATGTGCATGTAGTTCAAATTTGAATTATGCACATAAAATGCATTGAAAACTCAGTTAATGCATAAAAATGTCCAAACGAACCCCGAAAAATCACAAAAATACACACACCACTCCTATTGTTCTATGTTGACACGAGAAAAAAAATTGAAAGCAATAAGAGGCAATGGATATCGTTTCGTCCCCAAAGGTAGGACGTTTCCGTACAGAAAACCATCATGCTTGTTGTGAGAAGCTCCGATTTGTGAGAAGCTCCGGTTTGTGAGAAGCATATACCCAAACCTGCCCCAGATGGGACAAAATTTGTACCACGACATGTTGATGCCGCTCCATGATAGCATGCCAAGTTGCATGAATTTCAGACGAGTTTTGGATTTACTAGAATTTAAAAACCAGGCATCTCAATGTTTTGCCGGCAATCAACGGTGCCCCGGTGTTTGAAATTCATTCCCATTTCTTGCATGGGACCTAAGCATGCACCCAAGGACACACATTTGATTTTTCAAACAATTTATATGCATTGGAGCATGTGCATGTAGTTCAAATTTGAATTATGCACATAAAATGCATTGAAAACTCAGTTAATGCATAAAAATGTCCAAACGAACCCCGAAAAATCACAAAAAATTCACACAACACTCCTGTTGTTCTATGTTGACACGAGAAATAAATATGAAAGCAATAAGAGGCAATGGATATCGTTTCGTCCCCAAAGGTGGGACGTTTCCATACCGAAAACCATCATGCTTGTTGTGAGAATCTCCGGTTTGTGAGAAGCATATACCAAAACCTGCCCCAGATGGGACAAAATTTGTACCACTGCATGTTGATGCCGCTCCATGATAGCATGCCAAGTTTCATGAATTTCAGACGAGTTTTGGATTTACTAGAATTTAAAAACATGGCATCTCAATGCTTTGCCGGCAATCAACGGTGCCCCGGTGTTTGAAATTCATTCCCATTTCATGCATGGGACCTAAGCATGCACCCAACGACACATATTTGATTTTTCAACCAATTTATATGCACTGGAGCATGTGCATGTAGTTCAAATTTGAATTATGCACATAAAATGCATTGAAAACTCAGTTAATGCATAAAAATGTCCAAACGAACCCCGAAAAATCACAAAAATACACACACCACTCCTGTTGTTCTATGTTGACACGAGAAAAAAAATTGAAAGCAATAAGAGGCAATGGATATCGTTTCTTCCCCAAAGGTAGGACGTTTCCGTACAGAAAACCATCATGCTTGTTGTGAGAAGCTCCGATTTGTGAGAAGCTCCGGTTTGTGAGAAGCATATACCCAAACCTGCCCCAGATGGGACAAAATTTGTACCACGACATGTTGATGCCGCTCCATGATAGCATGCCAAGTTGCATGAATTTCAGACGAGTTTTGGATTTACTAGAATTTAAAAACCAGGCATCTCAATGTTTTGCCGGCAATCAACGGTGCCCCGGTGTTTGAAATTCATTCCCATTTCTTGCATGGGACCTAAGCATGCACCCAAGGACACACATTTGATTTTTCAAACAATTTATATGCATTGGAGCATGTGCATGTAGTTCAAATTTGAATTATGCACATAAAATGCATTGAAAACTCAGTTAATGCATAAAAATGTCCAAACGAACCCCGAAAAATCACAAAAAATTCACACAACACTCCTGTTGTTCTATGTTGACACGAGAAATAAATATGAAAGCAATAAGCTGCAATGGATATCGTTTCATCCCCAAAGGTGGGAGTTTCCCTACCAAAAACCATCATGCTTGTTGTGAGAAGCTCCAGTTTGTGAGAAGCATATACCCAAACCTGCCCCAAATGGGCGAAAATTTGTACCACATCATGTCGATGCCGCTCCATGATAGCATGCCAAGTTTCATGAATTTCGAACGAGTTTTGGATTTACTAGAATTTAAAAACGAGGCATCTCAATGTTTTGCTGGCAATCAACGGTGCCCCGGTGTTTGAAATTCATTCCCATTTCTTGCATGGGATCTAAGCATGCACCCAAGCACACAGATTTGATTTTTCAACCAATTTATATGTACTGGAGCATGTGCATGCATTTCAAATTTGAATTATGCACATAAATGCATTGAAAACTCACTTAATGCAGAAAAATGTCCAAACGAACCCTGAAAAATCACAAAAATTCACACAACACTCCTGTTGTTCTATGTTGACACTAGAAAAAAAATTGAAAGCAATACGAGGCAATGGATACCGTTTTGTCCCCAAAGGTGGGACGTTTCCCTACCGAAAACCATCATGCTTGTTGTGAGAAGCTCCGGTTTATGAGAAGCATATACCCAAACCTACCCCAAATGGGACAAAATTTGTACCACGGCATGTTGATGCTGCTCCATGATAGCATGCCAAGTTTCATGAATTTCAGACGAGTTTTGGATTTACTAGAGTTTAAAAACCACACATCTCAATGTTCTGCTGGCAATCAACAGTGCCCCGGTGTTTGAAATTCATTCCCATTTCTTGCATGGGACCTAAGCATGCACCCAAGGACATAAATTTTATTTTTCAACCAATTTATATGCACTCGAGCATGTGCATGTAGTTCAAATTTGAATTATGCACATAAATGCATTGAAAACTCAGTTAATGCTTAAAAATGTCCAAACGGTCCCCGAAAAATCACACAACACTCCTGTTGTTCTATGTTGGAGCGAGAAAAAAACTTGAGAGCAATAAGAGGCAATGGATATCGTTTCGTCCCCAAAGGTGGGACGTTCCCTACCGAAAACCATCATGCTTGTTGTGAGAAGCTTCGGTTTGTGAGAAGCATATACCCAAACCTGCCCCAAATGGGACAAAATTCGTACCACGACATGTTGATGCCGCTCCATGATAGCATGCCAAGTTTCATGAATTTCGGACGACTTTGGATATACTAGAATTTAAAAACCAGGCATCTCAATGTTTTGCCGGCAATCAACGGTGCCCCGGTGTTTGAAATTCATTCCCATTTCTTGCATGGGATCTAAGCATGCACCCAAGCACACAGATTTGATTTTTCAACCAATTTATATGCACTCGAGCATGTGCATGCAGTTCAAATTTGAATTATGCACATAAATGCATTGAAAACTCACTTAATGCAGAAAAATGTCCAAACGAACCCTGACAAATCAGAAAAATTCACACAACACTCTTGTTGTTCTATGTTGACACTAGAAAAAAATTGAAAGCAATACGAGGCAATGGATATCGTTTTGTCCCCAAAGGTGGGACGTTTCCCTACCGAAAACCATCATGCTTGTTGTGAGAAGCTCCGGTTTGTGAGAAGCATATACCCAAACCTACCCCAAATGGGACAAAATTTGTACCACGACATGTTGATGCTGCTCCATGATAGCATGCCAAGTTTCATTAATTTCAGACGAGTTTTGGATTTACTAGAATTTAAAAACCACACATCTCAATGTTTTGCTGGCAATCAACAGTGCCCCGGTGTTTGAAATTCATTCCCATTCCTTGCATGGGACCTAAGCATGCGCCCAAGGACATAAATTTTATTTTTCAACCAATTTACATGCACTGGAGCATGTGCATGTAGTTCAAATTTGAATTATGCACATAAATGCATTGAAAACTCAGTTAATGCATAAAAATGTCCAAACGGTCCCCGAAAAATCACACAACACTCCTGTTGTTCTATGTTGGCACGAGAAAAAAACTTGAAAGCAATAAGAGGCAATGGATATCGTTTCGTCCCCAAAGGTGGGACGTTCCCTACCGAAAACCATCATGCTTGTTGTGAGAAGCTCCGGTTTGTGAGAAGCATATACCCAAACCTGCCCCAAATGGGACAAAAATTGTACCACGGCATGTTGATGCCGCTCCATGATAGCATGCCAAGTTTCATGAATTTCGGACGAGTTTTGGATTTACTAGAATTTAAAAACCAGGCATCTCAACGTTTTGCCGGCAATCAACGGTGCCCCAGTGTTTGACATTCATTCCCATTTCTTGCATGGGACCTAAGCATGCACCCAAGGACACATATATGATTTTTCAACCAATTTATATGCACGGGAGCATGTGCATGTAGTTCAAATTTGAATTATGCACATAAAATGTATTGTAAACTCAGTTAATGCATAAAAATGTCCAAACGAACCCCGAAAAATCACAAAAATGCACACAACACTCCTGATGTTCTATGTTGACACGAGAAATAAATATGAAAGCAATAAGCTGCAATGGATATCGTTTCATCCCCAAAGGTGGGAGTTTCCCTACCAAAAACCATCATGCATGTTGTGAGAAGCTCCAGTTTGTGAGAAGCATATACCCAAACCTGCCCCAAATGGGAGAAAATTTGTACCACATCATGTCGATGCCGCTCCATGATAGCATGCCAAGTTTCATGAATTTCGGACGAGTTTTGGATTTACTAGAATTTAAAAACTAGGCATCTCAATGTTTTGCCGGCAATCAACGGTGCCCCGGTGTTTGAAATTCATTCCCATTTCTTGCATGGGATCTAAGCATGCACCCAAGCACACAGATTTGATTTTTCAACCAATTTATATGCACTGGAGCATGTGCATGCATTTCAAATTTGAATTATGCACATAAATGCATTAAAAACTCACTTAATGCAGAAAAATGTCCAAACGAACCCTGAAAAATCACAAAAATTCACACAACACTCCTGTTGTTCTATGTTGACACTAGAAAAAAAATTGAAAGCAATACGAGGCAATGGATACCGTTTTGTCCCAGAAGGTGGGACGTTTCCCTACCGAAAACTATCGTGCTTGTAGTGAGAAGCTCCGGTTTGTGAGAAGCATATACCCAAACCTACCCCAAATGGGACAAAATTTGTACCACGGCATGTTGATGCTGCTCCATGATAGCATGCCAAGTTTCATGAATTTCAGACGAGTTTTGGATTTACTAGAATTTAAAAACCACACATCTCAATGTTTTGCTGGCAATCAACAGTGCCCCAGTGTTTGAAATTCATTCCCATTTCTTGCATGGGACCTAAGCATGCACCCAAGGACATAAATTTTATTTTTCAACCAATTTATATGCACTCGAGCATGTGCATGTAGTTCAAATTTGAATTATGCACATAAATGCATTGAAAACTCAGTTAATGCATAAAAATGTCCAAACGGTCCCCGAAAAATCACACAACACTCCTGTTGTTCTATGTTGGAGCGAGAAAAAAACTTGAAAGCAATAAGAGGCAATGGATATCGTTTCATCCCCAAAGGTGGGACGTTCCCTACCGAAAACCATCATGCTTGTTGTGAGAAGCTCCGGTTTGTGAGAAGCATATACCCAAACCTGCCCCAAATGGGACAAAATTTGTACCACGACATGTTGATGCCGCTCCATGATAGCATGCCAAATTTCATGAATTTCGGACGACTTTGGATATACTAGAATTTAAAAACCAGGCATCTCAATGTTTTGCCGGCAATCAACGGTGCCCCGGTGTTTGAAATTTATTCCCATTTCTTGCATGGGATCTAAGCATGCACCCAAGCACACAGATTTGATTTTTCAACCAATTTATATGCACTGGAGCATGTGCATGCAGTTCAAATTTGAATTATGCACATAAATGCATTGAAAACTCACTTAATGCAGAAAAATGTCCAAACGAACCCTGAAAAATCAGAAAAATTCACACAACACTCTTGTTGTTCTATGTTGACACTAGAAAAAAAATTGAAAGCAATACGAGGCAATGGATATCGTTTTGTCCCCAAAGGTGGGACGTTTCCCTACCGAAAACCATCATGCTTGTTGTGAGAAGCTCCGGTTTGTGAGAAGCATATACCCAAACCTACCCCAAATGGGACAAAATTTGTACCATTACATGTTGATGCTGCTCCATGATAGCATGCCAAGTTTCATGAATTTCAGACGAGTTTTGGATTTACTAGAATTTAAAAACCACACATCTCAATGTTTTGCTGGCAATCAACAGTGCCCCGGTGTTTGAAATTCATTCCCATTCCTTGCATGGGACCTAAGCATGCGCCCAAGGACATAAATTTTATTTTTCAACCAATTTACATGCACTGGAGCATGTGCATGTAGTTCAAATTTGAATTATGCACATAAATGCATTGAAAACTCAGTTAATGCATAAAAATGTCCAAACGGTCCCCGAAAAATCACACAACACTCCTGTTGTTCTATGTTGGAGCGAGAAAAAAACTTGAAAGCAATAAGAGGCAATGGATATCGTTTCGTCCCCAAAGGTGGGACGTTCCCTACCGAAAACCATCATGCTTGTTGTGAGAAGCTCCGGTTTGTGAGAAGCATATACCCAAACCTGCCCCAAATGGGACAAAATTTGTACCACGACATGTTGATGCCGCTCCATGATAGCATGCCAAATTTCATGAATTTCGGACGACTTTGGATATACTAGAATTTAAAAACCAGGCATCTCAATGTTTTGCCGGCAATCAACGGTGCCCCGGTGTTTGAAATTCATTCCCATTTCTTGCATGGGATCTAAGCATGCACCCAAGCACACAGATTTGATTTTTCAACCAATTTATATGCACTAGAGCATGTGCATGCATTTCAAATTTGAATTATGCACATAAATGCATTGAAAACTCACTTAATGCAGAAAAATGTCCAAACGAACCCTGAAAAATCACAAAAATTCACACAACACTCTTGTTGTTCTATGTTGACACTAGAAAAAAAATTGAAAGCAATACGAGGCAATGGATATCGTTTTGTCCCCAAAGGTGGGACGTTTCCCTACCGAAAACCATCATGCTTGTTGTGAGAAGCTCCGGTTTGTGAGAAGCATATACCCAAACCTACCCCAAATGGGACAAAATTTGTACCACGACATGTTGACGCTGCTCCATGATAGCATGCCAAGTTTCATGAATTTCAGACGAGTTTTGGATTTACTAGAATTTAAAAACCACACATCTCAATGTTTTGCTGGCAATCAACAGTGCCCCGGTGTTTGAAATTCATTCCCATTCCTTGCATGGGACCTAAGCATGCGCCCAAGGACATAAATTTTATTTTTCAACCAATTTACATGCACTGGAGCATGTGCATGTAGTTCAAATTTGAATTATGCACATAAATGCATTGAAAACTCAGTTAATGCATAAAAATGTCCAAACGGTCCCCGAAAAATCACACAACACTCCTGTTGTTCGATGTTGGCACGAGAAAAAAACTTGAAAGCAATAAGAGGCAATGGATATCGTTTCGTCCCCAAAGGTGGGACGTTCCCTACCGAAAACCATCATGCTTGTTGTGAGAAGCTCCGGTTTGTGAGAAGCATATACCCAAACCTGCCCCAAATGGGACAAAAATTGTACCACGGCATGTTGATGCCGCTCCATGATAGCATGCCAAGTTTCATGAATTTCGGACGAGTTTTGGATTTACTAGAATTTAAAAACCAGGCATCTCAATGTTTTGCCGGCAATCAACGTTGCCCCAGTGTTTGACATTCATTCCCATTTCTTGCATGGGACCTAAGCATGCACCCAAGGACACATATATGATTTTCAACCAATTTATATGCACGGGAGCATGTGCATGTAGTTCAAATTTGAATTATGCACATAAAATGCATTGTAAACTCAGTTAATGCATAAAAATGTCCAAACGAACCCCGAAAAATCACAAAAATGCACACAACACTCCTGATGTTCTATGTTGGCACGAGAAAAACATTGAAAGCAATAAGAGGCAGTGGATATCGTTTCGTCCCCAAAGGTGGGACGTTCCCTACCGAAAACCATCATGCTTGTTGTGAGAAGCTCTGGTTTGTGAGAAGCATATACCCAAACCTGCCCCAAATGCGAAAAAATTATACCACGACATGTTGATGCTGCTCCATGGTAGCATGCCAAGTTTCATGAATTTCAGACGAGTTTTGGATTTACTAGAATTTAAAAACCAGGCATCTCAATGTTTTGCCGACAATCAATGGTGCCTCGGTGTTTGAAATTCATTCTCATTTCTTGCATGAGCGCGACCGCAATTTGTGACCGGGCGGCAAAGGCAGCCCAAACGGCCGCTGTTGCTTCTCAGGTGGCGGCAGCAACATCTGCCTCGGGGATAGCAACTGGCGAGAGCGGCACAGCAGCTGTCCGTTCCGCAGCAGCGGCCTTAGCCCTGATGGAGGCCGCCCACAACCATGTCGAGGCCACCCACGCCCAGCTCCTGGCTATCACCACACAAATCGAATGAAGCTTCTCCGACAATAGTCGGCAACCCACGGCCGAAGAGCTGGCAATCGCTGAGAGCGTTCGAGCAGCCGTCCGTTCCTCCGCCGCATACCTTGCGACGATGGAGCCCGTCCAAGCCCAGATCGCGTCCGCCCATGCCCAGCTCACGGCGGCCTTTTCCAAAGAGATGGCAGACGTGGATGGCGAGATGCTTGCTGAGTACGGTGCAATGCATGCCATGGAGCCCCTTCCCCAGGAGACCGTCGGGCGCGAGCTGGACATGGAGGCGGCGGCGAAGATCGACGAGCACCAGCCGTAGTAGTACTCTTTGTTTTGTTTAATTAGGAGCACCGGTCTTTAATTTGTTAGAGTAATGTTTAGGTCAGCTAGCTCTGTTTAATTGTTGAACTTACTTGATTAAGAAGTGTGGGTGTGCTGTAGCCTCCTTTGTGTACCCAAATTATGCAATGACGTAGATGACCACTGTAACCATGGAAATTCGAACCAAAACTTTTGACGTTCAAACTCATCACACACGGGTTAAGCTATCTGAATCGTTTGTGATGCCCACATATCGTACACAGTTCTGAATAAGGGACCGTGTCTGATGACACTTTGCGCGCTAGTTTTTTGGCTGAAGCGATTCCAATTTTTCGGCTTCCGTGGAAATATCTACCTCCCCGCCCCTCCCCCTTACCAAAAGCCACATTTCCCCTCTTTCCGCCTTCCTTTCCAAGTTGAAACCTTCACTCCTTGCTTGCAGCTCCGCCGCCTCCTCGTCGGCGACCCTCCTTCACGCTGCTCGGCCTCCTCTATCCAGGCAGGTAATCCACACCCGACCCCCATCCTCCTCCTCCTTCCACATCCCACATGCCCCGACCGCCGGCGCGATCGCGACACCTTCCACCCAAATCACCGACCCCTCCACCAAATAAGCGTCGGCCTAAGCCATGGTGCACGCAGTATAGCCAGGACCTCGAGGAGCATTTGGCAGCGGAGAAGCAAATCGCGGCCGCACGCTCGGATGAGGTCGCGATGGCTGCCATTCGTGGCGACCCCCAGATCTTGAAGGAGCACCTTGCCAATTGCTAGCTACGCCAGTTAAGCATGCTCGGTTTACCCGTTGCGTGTGCTGCTCCTGCATTTCCTTCACAAATTCTAGTGAATTGTGCTTTCTAATTTCACCATGCAATCTGCTGCTCTAGTGTATATGTTCTATATGTCGTGCAGTGTGGTGCTCACTTATTAATTGTTTTGTTAATTAGTTGTCGTCTGCAGTTAACTGTTTGGTTCAATTCTGCAAATGTGATGTTCAATTCTTCAGGCTGCAATTTTGTATTGTCTTCCATGTGAGAAATAAATCAAATTTATCTTTACAAGATTGTGGGTGCATTCTGTTATTGTACACCATGTGAGGAATAAATTGAATTTGGCTGTAGTAAATACATGAGAAACAAATACAATTGCTACAATTGGTTGTAGTTAACTATTTGGTTAACTCTCTGATCTTCTATTAGGAGTATGTTATATTGTGCAATGTGGTGCTCAGTTAATGTTTGGTTCATTTGTTGTGGTGTTTAATTAACTGCTTGGTTCAATTCTGCAATGCGATGTCCAATTGTCGTGGGTAGAATTTTGTATTGTTGCGCATGTGAGGAATAAATCGAATTTGGCTACACTTAATACATGAGAAACATATACAAGTGCTATATTTCCTAGTTCATAATCATGCTTGGTTTGGGTAAATGGGTTTTCCGTGTGGCTTCAATTAATCTGATGAATCTACAATGTGCTTATTTTTCATCAACATATTTTACTAATAGCATGCGAACCCTTACTTAACCTGATGACTAACTACCTTATATGTGTTCCAGGGAAACAATGGGAAGCACTGAGGTTTACAATCGAGTTAGCACGTGTGATACGTCTCCAACGTATCTATAATTTATGAAGTATTCATGCTATTATATTATACATCTTGGATGTTTAATGGGCTTTAATATGCACTTCTATATATTTTTGGGACTAACCTATTAACCCAGAGCCCAGTGCCAGTTTCTGTTTTTTCCTTGTTTCAGTGTTTCGCAGAAAAGGAATATCAAATGGAGTCCAAACGGAATGAAACCTTCGGGAGCGTGATTTATGGAACGAACGTGATCCAGGAGACTTGGAGTTGAAGTCAGCGAAGCTTCGAGGTGGCCTTGAGGCAAGGAGGCGTGCCTGCCCCCCTGGGCGCGCCCCCACCCTCGTGGGCCCCTCGTGCCTCCCCTGACCGACTTCTTTCGCCTATATATATCCATATACCCTAAAACCTTCGGGGAGCAGAATAGATCGGGAGTTTCGCTGCCGCAAGCCTCTGTAGCCACCAAAAACCAATCGGGACCCTGTTCCGGCACCCTGCCGGAGGGGGGATCCCTCACCGGTGGCCATCTTCATCATCCCGGCGCTCTCCATGACGGGGAGGGAGTAGTTCACCCTCAGGGCTGAGGGTATGTACCAGTAGCTATGTGTTTGATCTCTCTCTCTCGTGTTCTTGAGGTGGTACGATCTTAATGTATCGCGAGCTTTGCTATTATAGTTGGATCTTATGATGTTTCTCCCCCTCTACTCTCTTGTAATGGATTGAGTTTTCCCTTTGAAGTTATCTTATCGGATTGAGTCTTTAAGGATTTGAGAACACTTGATGTATGTCTTGCATGTGGTTATCTGTGGTGACAATGGGATATTCACGTGATCCACTTGATGTATGTTTTGGTGATCAACTTGTGGGTTCCGTTTGTGAACTTATGCATAGGGGTTGGCACACGTTTTCGTCTTGACTGTCCGGTAGAAACTTTGGGGCACTCTTTGAAGTTCTTTGTGTTGGTTGAATAGATGAATCTGAGATTGTGTGATGCATATCGTATAATCATACCCACGGATACTTGAGGTGACATTGGAGTATCTAGGTGACATTAGGGTTTTGGTTGATTTGTGTCTTAAGGTGTTATTCTAGTAGGAACCCTTGAATAGATTGATCCGAAAGAATAACTTTGAGGTGGTTTCGTACCCTACAATAATCTCTTCGTTTGTTCTCCGCTATTAGTGACTTTGGAGTGACTCTTTGTTGCATGTTGAGGGATAGTTATATGATCCAATTATGTTATTATTGTTGAGAGAACTTGCACTAGTGAAAGTATAAGCCCTAGGCCTTATTTCAACGCATTGCAATACCGTTTACGCTCACTTTTATTATTAGTTACCTTGCGGTTTTTATATTTTCGGATTGCAAAAACCTATATCTATCATCCATATTGCACTTGTATCACCATCTCTTCGCCGAACTATTGCACCTATACAATTTACCATTGTATTGGGTGTGTTGGGGACACACGAGACTCTTTGTTATTTGGTTGCAGGGTTGCTTGAGAGAGACCATTTTTCATCCTACGCCTCCCACGGATTGATAAACCTTAGGTCATCCACTTGAGGGAAATTTGCTACTGTCCTACAAACCTCTGCACTTGGAGGCCCAACAACGTCTACAAGAAGAAGGTTGCGCAGTAGACATCAACATGCATGGTCCGTTGTCTAATAGCACATTATTGTGCAATTGCAAGAACCATTCTAATATTTTCGTTTCTAACAATTTGGTCTTGCACATGTAGGTCCTTCTGTCAGAGGTTTTGACCGACTGTTTGACCCTTTTTGCATATGGGGAAATGAGTTGTCCATGAATATCAATCAAATCAAGAAACTCAGAAAGATTGTTAGGATAAAGAAATTAGCGACAAAAAACAACAAGATCTTTGTCTGCACAATGAAGAAGACATCAGTTCACTACAAGATGGTACTAACTATTATACCTTGCCTTTTTTATTCCTTTGCCCCATTTCCAATATAGAGAAGATATTTATGCACATCCTTGTTTTCAGGCCTTTCCAAAGTAGTTCACTGATGATTACCTCTCAAACCACCTCTATGGTCAGGAGGCGAGGAAGGTTTTCATACAACACCCACGGTTCAATATTGAAGTGTTCTTGAAGAGGACGAAGGACGGACGGTCAATCATCCATAGGCACTGGCCTAAAGTTGCAAAGACCTTCAACATGAATGAAGGCTCAATATTCGCCTTCCGCTTTAGCAGTTTTCCAGATGAGATCCATCTGTCTATATACCGTCTATGATGCTTATTTCGAAAGGTTCTACATGTTGCATGTGGAACTTGCTGTTGGTGCAGTTGTGTAATGGGGTAGCTGAGTGCTGAAGCTATATCATGTTGTACTCTGATGTATTTCAATTATAAAATTCTGCTTCCTTAATATGGAAATGAAATATATTGTGTGCTTAATATGAAATGTCAATTAGATTAATAAATGGATTATGAATAATCGGATAATTAGCCTGCTAATGGCGAATTAGCCTGCTAATTGTGTTTTGCTATTGCAAACGGTTGTTGAAAAAATACCGTGGGCGATGACCTGAGGTAACGCACACAGTTTCTAGGAATAAACCGTGTTGGATCAATGAACAATCACACACGACTTTCTCTTGAAAACTGTTTGCATTAGGCCACCTTGCGCAAACGTTTACCACATAAAAACTGTGTGTGATGGACAGCCTTTGCCACACAGTTTCTTCTACGGACCGTGTGTGAAACATTCAATAACGCAAATGATTTAACGAGAAAAATTGTGTGTGATGTACCTGTGAATGGAAACGTTTTCCTTGGAGCGACTGTGTCAAATGTGCATACGAACGGAAACGTTTAGCGGGGACTGACTGTGTGGGATGTACTTGCGACCGGAAATAATTTCGCGGTATAATTGAATTTTTTAGCTGTACTGTACATATTTCTGTATTTGAGTGCTCGCCGGTCGCACACGACCTCATTTTGCCGAACGTGTGTGCCAGGAGTGCATATCCCCGATGTATTCTGGGTCGTGTGGGAAGGACCCCCCTATCGCCCACACTCACTTGGCGACGGTTCCAAATGTTGTCGCGGAAAGGGGTTAAAACCGTTTGTTTAGGACCGACGCACACCAGTGTACTTTGCTACTAAATACTTTGTTGTAGATATTAAGTCTTTCGGGTGTGGTTGAATTGACAACTCAGTTGCTAATACTTGAGAATATTCTTTGGCTCCCCTTGCGTCGAATCAATAAATTTGGGTTGAATAGTCTACCCTCGAAAACTGTTGCGTTCCCCTATACTTGTGGGTTATCAAGCCTCAACAGCTTCCTACTCCGAGTGGTTTGATTGCTTTGCCTCGTCCGTCTTCTGAAATGCCGGCCAGCAGGAGTCGGACGAGACCAGGCAGACCGCCTAGTGGTTTCGAAACGTCGTGGCGGGAGCCAGGTGGCCAGCTAGCCGGGCGCAAGGCTTGCCGCCCGCTGCATGCACGCCACGTGACGCACGCCAGCCGAACCGGCCTCCCAGCCCACACGCGCAATAGGTAATCACCGCAGGCTGGGGCCCTCCACTACTGGGCCTCGGCGCGCGCGTGGATCCGCTGCGGCCGAGGCGGACAGTTGGGATTTCGTGGCGCAGTAAATGCACGCTGTTACTACGCGGTAAACGCGGGGTCGTGGGGTCGTGGGCGCAGTTAATCCCATGATCCCCACGTCCCGGCCCCTCAGCTCCGCCGCCGGGGGCTATAAGTAGGGGGAGGAGGGGAGCGGCAGACGCACGCGCGCCCTCCACTCCCTTCGCCATTTCCCTTCTCACAGCTGCCGCCGCACTCCCGTATCTTGCCGAAGCGCTGCAGCACCACACCATCGCCGAGCCCGTCCTCCCCGCAGCGTTGCCGCTCTGTCGCGAGCTCGCGCGTTCGTCACTGCGCCGCGCCACCGTAGAGCTCAAGCTCACATGGCGCGCGAACGGGCCGGCGACTGGGACGGCTCCAACATCCATGAGGATCACCTCACCTTCCTCCGCCAAACGTGGCGGCTGCCCGGCGAGGGCTACGTATAGGTACGTGCCCCGCCCGCGAGGGAGATCTCTCCGGCGCCGGAGGACGATGAACGCATCGTCTTTCAGTCACATTTCCTTTGCGGCTTCGGCCTGCCAGCAAGCGGCTTCCTCCGCTCCTTCCTTCAATTCTATCAACTCCAGCCGCACAACCTCACACCGAACACGGTGGTGCTGCTATCCGCCTTCGTTACGCTTTGCGAGGGCTATCTCGGCGTTCTCCCCACCCTTGAGCTCTGGGGGGAGTTCTTCTACACCAAGCTCGGCACCGCCGTCAAGGGGAAGGCGGCCCAGTGCGGAGCTTTCGTCGCGGTGCGGCGCCTAGGTGTCGGGACCTGCTTCCCGTCCATCAGCTTGACACAGTCGGTCAAGCTGTGGCAAAAATCTTACTTCTACGTCAAGAACGTCCACCCAACGTTGGACTTCGTCAACCTGCCGGCTTATACAGCCGGCCCGCCAGCTGAGCCCCGCTCCAACTAGTACTTCAAGCCGAAGACGCTATCGGCCGCCTCCTCCGCCGCTATTGCCCGACTCAAGGTGATGACGGAGTCGGAAGACCTCAAGGGGTCGGACCTACTGACCGCCTTCGTGGTGCGCCGGGTGCTACCTCTTCTAGGAAGGCCTCACCTGATCAGCCAGATGAGCGGGCATCGAGACCCGTGCTGGATGAGAACCAAAGAGATGCCGGGAACGGAGGTGCCCCAGCTGGTGAACTATATCTCGAACTACAAACTCTCGAAGGAGGAGTGGCAGTTCGGCAAGCTGTCGTATTCCCGCACATGCCCGCCGCCCGCGGTAAGTCTGTAACTCTCTTTTCTTTTGATTTGCCAGGTTCTGCTTTGCCGCCTGAACAGTCAGCTCGATGCAGATCCTCACACCCCAGTCGGCAGCCAACGCCCTGGAGCAGGGCCGTGAGTACCTGCCCGACCGGTCAGTGAGCGATGCGGCGAACCCGACTTGGGGGCGGCCGCCCTGGAAGAAGACGATGCCATAGGTGGCGGTGGCGGAGCAGGCGGCTCCGGAGGAGGAGGCGGCCTCGATGAATGGCCAGATGACGACGAGGAGGTGAACGAGCCGCGCCGCCCTCCGGCCGTCAACAAGGCGGGCGCGAGCTCCTCAGCTGCGCCGAAACGCCGGCCCGGCCCGCCACTATTCGGCAGCCGGCCGAAGAAGCCCAAGAGCACGGCTGCTGCGACCAGGCGGGAAGAGGCCGCCGCGAAGGCGGCCCTGTTCCAGAAGGCCCCGAAGCATCCGCCGATGGTGTCTGTATAAGTGTTTGCTATTCCTTGTGTTTTCTTCTTTTTCTTTCTTGGAACTCTTTCCGACTTTCTTCTTATCTTGCTTTGAACAGGGCCCCGCTCTCTCTTGAGCGGTGCGACTCCGCTTCTGTGATCAGGACGGCGGAGGGCTCCGCCAACACCCGCTGCATGGACCCGCGCGCCGAGCCCCAAGCGGCGATGGAGCGGAACGCGCAGGAGGTGCGCGAGGAGCGGGAGAAGGCGGAGCAGGAGAGGGCGGACGCGGCCAAGGCGGCGCAGGAGGAGGCCGATGCGGCGCCCAAGGCTCAGGCCGATGCCGCGACCAAGGCGCAGGAGGACGCGACCTCCAAAGCACGAGGGGATAAGTCCGCGCGTGGCCGGTCCCCGCAACTCATCATCCCCCTGCGCTCCGCGCCACTAGCGCCAGAAACCCAGGCGCCAACTGGAAGAGCCGGCGACGACCAGTTGGTCATGAAGAGGGGAGGGACGGTCCCGTTATCATGGAGTCGGAAGTGACCCCGCCCATGCCGACTGCCGACGCCCAGACCTGTCGGCCTGAGGCGCCGCAAGCGTCGCCAGTTGGTGGCGAACTGGTGGTGGGAACGACCCCGGTGGCCCGTACTCCGGTGCGCCGGCGAGTGGCGAAGGCGACCTCAGCGCCACGGCCGCAGGAGGTCGAGCCACGGGCTCGTCGGCCTCAGATGCCGAGGCCACCAGTGCCCTTCCGCCAGAATGGACGCCTGGGGGCGGGACGAGCATGCTGAACAAGGCTGCGCAGGACGTTCAGCTCCAGCTTCAGGCCCAAGGCACCACCCTCCAGGAGTACACGAAGGTGTTCCTGTCGATGCGAGCTGCCATCCGGGTACGTTCCTTTGCTTTGTTTCCAATTCTTGCAATCTTCCATGGGGGCGCGCTGCGCACCCACTGGGTGTAACCCCCGAGTTCCGGGACAGCTGCTGAGCAGGCGGCTCGGAACTTAAAGGTAAGTTCCGAGTGCTGATTTTTTCTTTTCTTATGTTGTCTTCGTCGCAGGACTACCACAACATCCGCATGGCCACATTCAACTCCCAGGCCCGGGATCTGGCCAAGCGGACCGCCGACCTGACCGAGAGCCGGAGTAAGCCTCTCTTTTTCTCTCTTGCGGGGGCGCGTCAGCGCACCCGCTGGGTGTAGCCCCCGAGATTCGGGCCGACTGCTGAGCAGTGGGGCCGGATCTCCTGGCAACCACCTTTCTTCTTTGTTTGATTTGCAGATATTCCTTTCTTGCTTGTTTTTGTAGGAGCCAACGCCACCCTACAGCAACAATTGGGCAAAGCCCAGTCCGCGCTGCGCGCCAAGGAAGAGGAGTGTAGCAAGGCGGCCCAGGAGCGCGACCGCCTGGTCAAGGAGCTGGAGGACCAGGCGGACCGTCACAAGGCGGCCCTCCAAAAGGCGAAGGATAGCGAGGCCAGCCTCCTGGCCGAGTTCGAGACCAAGCGCTCGGCCTGGGCCGAGACGGAGAAGGCGCTGAATGATGGCTACGGCCAGATCGAGGACATGCTTGATGGTGAGTTGCCCTCTTCTTTCTTTCATCTGCCGATTGTTATGTGACCCGGTTTCCAGCTTCATGCTTCTTTTCCCTTCTTGCACAGAGTACATTACCGGTTATGCCATCGCCGCCAGCCAAGCCATCGAAGCTCACCGCGACGAGCGAAGGCAGGCTGGTACGGAGATCACGCCCAACGCCCCTCGGATGCTCTGCGAGCAGCTTCTTGCCATCCAGGCCCATCTCCAGCCGGCTCATCGGATGCTCTGCCGGCTCCAGAGTGTCGGAGCCCAGGTGATCTCCGCCCTCTGGCCAGACGTCCAAGCTCTGCGCACCCCCAGTCGGACTGCCAACTGGCTAAAGGCGGCAATCGGCCGCTCCGAGGCTTGGAAGGGCTCCTTTGCTCGGGCAGGCGCATGGCGGGCCTTGGAATTCGTCGAGGCGTGCTATCCTGGGCTAAATCTAGCCCAGTTGGCCACGTTCCGACAGGTAGCCACCGAGGAGTTGGTGGCGGTGAGGCGTGATCTTATTCATCGTGTCGCGGCGATCGCCTTGTACACTATGACCGGATTCTTCATCCCCGAGCTGGACGAGCAAGGTGCCGAGGCGCCGCTGAACTGGTTCGGGCTGAACCCGAACGATGGCGAAGATTTGATGGAGGAGATCGCCTCCAGCATCGAGGGTGAGGACGAGGATGGTGAAGACGGCGCGCCGGAGGACGGAGCAGACAACCAGCCTCAGCTCGACCGTGCCTCGAGCAATGAGCCGCGCGCGAGTGCATCGAATGCTGCTGGAGGTGACCAAGCCGAGACTCGCCAGCCGGCCACTCCACCTACCGGCACCGCCAACTCCACCTGCCTGCCGGATCCGCCTGCTGCTCCTTTGTCTAGGCGGCCAATTTATCTTAACTTTTTCTGCTTTGTAGTTTCTCGAACAAAACATGTTAAGTTTGTGCAGTTCCACCCGCTGGGGGTGTATTCAAACTTCGTTGAATGCTGGCCAAGGGCCTTTTGCTATGTAAATTAATTCTCACACGAGTTGTGCTTTTGCCGAGTTCCAACTTGTCTTGCTTTCTATTCTTTTTGGCTTTTTCCTTTGTCGCATTCTCTTGGCCGCCGCCTTGCCAGCCAGACAGCTACTCTGTGGTTTGTGGCTGGGTCAAGTGCTTAGCCATTTGGGAAGGCAAGTACTTTGGCCGTTTAGAACATAGCAAGTTAAGTAGGAAACCGGTCGGTTGGCTGCTCAACAGCCGATCGGCGAGGCGAGGAGCCGGCTTGGCCTATGTGAATGCTTTGGTCCATAGCCATTTTTCATGTGCGCACCTTTTCCTGCCTTCGACTCTTGCCGGCCGGACAGTCGCTCTGCGAGCTGCGGCTTGTGGCAAAAGAGGGCTTAGATGTCGGCACATTACTTGTCCGACAACAGGTAGCACTGACATAGCACAAGGCGGCAAGCCCCGGGGCCGACTAGTCGAACCCGGTGCCAGGCATAAAAATGTATAACACATTCATAGGCATAAAACTTATCATATAGATAAAGGGGGTAGCCCCCGAGTGCTCCTCGAAGGACCCGA
The DNA here is from genome assembly GCF_018294505.1 of Triticum aestivum. NCBI lineage: Eukaryota > Viridiplantae > Streptophyta > Magnoliopsida > Poales > Poaceae > Triticum > Triticum aestivum. The sequence continues at coordinate 26,485,293 of NC_057805.1, forward strand.
TGTCTTAGCTTCTTAATACAAAAGGTAGCATGGTACATACTGCATTAACTATAAAATCTTCGGAGGAGATTTGCATTCCATGGGCGCTCCGATTCCTTGCCGGAGTCGTCTCTCTTGCATGCTCTGGGCTTCTGCGCGTCGATGAGGTAGTAGGAGTCGTTTCCCAAAGCTTTGCTGATGACAAAGGGGCCTTCCCAAGGGGCCGAGAGCTTGTGCTGGTCGGCTGTTCGCTGGATCAGCCGGAGCACAAGGTCTCCCTCTTGGAAGGATTTTGGCTTGACCTTCCGATTGTGGTAGCGGCGCAGGCTCTGCTGGTAGATGGCGGACCGGCTCAGTGCCAACAGCCGGCCCTCTTCCAGCAGATCGACGCCGTCTTCTCGCGCCTCCTTCGCTTCTGCCTCCGTGTACATGGTGACGCGAGGTGAGTCAAACTCAATGTCAGTTGGGATGACAACCTCGGCCCCGTACACGAGGAAGAAGGGAGTGAAGCCGGTTGACTTGTTCGGAGTGGTGCGGAGGCTCCAGAGGACGGCTGGTAGTTCATCGATCCAACAGCCGGCCGAGCGCTTCGGTGGCTCAACCAGTCGGGGCTTGATGCCAGATAAGATGAGGCCATTTGCTCGCTCGACTTGGCCGTTTGACTACGGGTGGGCAACGGACGCTAAGTCCAGACGGATGCCCTGCGTCACGCAGAAACGAGCCAAGGCACTTTTGGCAAAGTTTGTACCATTGTCGGTGATGATGCTGTGTGGTATGCTGTACCGGACGGTCATCTGCGATGAAGGTCACAACAGTCGGACCGTTGAGCTTCTTGATTGGCGTCGCTTCAATCCACTTGGTGAATTTGTCCACAGCGAAAAGCAAATGAGTCATGCCGCCGCGTGCTGTCTTGAATGGACCCACCATGTCCAGCCCCCACACGGCAAAAGGCCAAGTGAGGGGGATGGTCTTGAGTGCAGAAGCCGGCAGATGTTGCTTGGAGCTGAATTTCTGGCATCCCTTGCAATGCTTGACCAAGTCCTTGGCGTCTTCCAAAGCAGTGGGCCAGAAGAAACCATGGCGGAAAGCTTTGGCGACAAGGGATCTGGAGGCCGCGTGGTGGCCGCACTCACCTTGCTGTATATCCTTGAGGATTGCCTTGCCCTTTTCTGGTTCTACGCAGCGCTGGAAGACTCCGGTCACGCTGCGTCTGACAAGCTCTCTGTTTACTATTGTGTAGGCTCCTGCTCGGCGCTGCACCTGCCGGGCCGAGATCTCATCAGTCGGCAGCTCTTTGTTTACCAAGAAGTTGAGGATGGGTTGCGCCCATGATGGAGATTGGACTTCATCTACTGTCATTACGGCCACTGCAACTAGGGTGGTTGGGTTGGGAGGCGGTGGGTTGGAGCCGGCCGCCGCTTGCTGCGTTGTTGAAGTCCCCGGGCCGGGTTCTGAACTCCCCGGGCCGGGTGCGACTGCTGCAGCCCCCGAGCCGCCTGCCGAAGTCCCCAGGCCGACAGCCGCAGCCCCCGGGCCGTGCTCTGAAGTCCCTGGGTCGGGTGCGACTGCTGCAGGCCCCGAGCCTCCTGTCGAAGTCCCCGGGCCGACTGCTGCAGCCCCGAGTCGGGTCCGACTGCTTCGGGAGTGGCCAGCACGAAGATAGACTCTGATTCTGGAGAAGGCTAGATGGATGGCTTGAGGAGGCGCTGAAGGGAGACGCCGGCTGGTATGGCTTGCCGGGTGAAGCCGATCCGTGCCAAGGCATCTGCTTGCTCGTTGTTGTTTCTTGGCACGTGAAGGAACTCGCACCCTTCAAAATATCCGCTGAGTTGCTGGACGAGGAAGCGGTAGCTTGCCATGTTTGCATCCTTGGTGTCCCAGTCGCCAGATGACTGTTGGACCACCAAGTCCGAGTCGTTGTAGCACAGGATCCGGCGGATGCCGATCTCTTTGGCTAGCCGGAGTCTGTGTACTAGTGCCTCGTAATTGGCCACGTTGTTGGAGGCGGCAAAGTGGATTTGCAGTGTGTATCTGAGCTTGTCGCCTTTGGGAGAGGTGAGGACAACGCCGGCTCCCAAACCGGTTCTCATCTTCGAACCATCGAAGTGCATCCGCCAATGAGTGGAGTCCAGAGCTGGCGGCAGGTACTAGGTCTCGGCCCAGCCGACGAGGAAGTCGGCCAGCGCTTGGGACTTGATGGCGGTGGGGGGCTGGTAGAAGATGGTATAAGGGGCCAGCTCGATGGCCCACTTGGCCACTCGGCCTGATGCATCTCTGTTGCCTATGATCTCAGCTAGCGGTGCGGTGCAGACAACCATGATGGGGCGCTCTTGAAAATATGGCTTGAGCTTCTTGGCGGCAAAGTGCACGCCGTAGCACATCTTCTGATAATGTGGGTAGTTCTGCTTTGACGTTGATAGCACCTCGCTCAAATAGTACACAGGCCTCTGGACCGGTTGTGCCTTGCCGTCTTCTGGGTGCTCGAACACAATAAAAGTGCTGACCACCCGGCTGGTGGCGGTGATGTAGAGGAACATGGGCTCCTTAGCGGTTGAAGCCGCCAGGACAGGCGGCGTGGTCAACATCTTCTTCAGCTGGAGAAAACCTTCTTCCGCCTTGTCATTCCACTCAAAGTGAGTGGTTTTCTTCATGAGCTGGTATAGGGGAAGAGCCTTTTCGCCCAGCCGACTGATGAAGCGGCTGATGGATGCCAAGCAGCCGGTAAACTTCTGGACATCTCATAGTCTAGTGGGTCTTTCCATCCTCTTGATGGCTTTGATCTTCATAGGGTTGCACTCAATGCCGCTTACTGAAAGCAGGAAGCCAAGAAGCTGGCCGGCTGGTACTCCAAAGACACACTTCTCTGGGTTGAGCTTGATTTGAAATCGGCGCAGGTTATCAAAAGTCTGCTTGAGATCTTCCAAGAGGGTACCGCGCTTCTCCGTCTTCACCATGATATCGTCTACATAGACGTGGGCATTTCTGCCGAGCTGCTTGAGGAGGCACTTCTGCATGCAACGCTGAAATGTGGCACCGGCATTTCTCAATCCGAATGTCATGGCAGGTAGCAGAAGGCTCCGAATGGTGTGATGAAGGTGGTCTTCAGGCGGTCGGCCGGGTCTAACTTGATCTGGTGATATCCTGAGTAGGCATCCAAAAAACTCAACAGCTCGCATCCGGCTATGGAGTCTATCACTTGATCAAACGGATTTTTGGGGCAAGCTTTGTTGAGGCTGGTATAGTCAATACACATGCGCCATTTGTTGTTCTTCTTCAGTACAGGACTGGGTTGGCAAGCCACTCTGGAAAGAACAGTTCCATAATGAAGCCGGCTGCCAGAGGCTGGGCTATCTCTTCACCAACAATTCTTCTCTTCTCTTCCGACAGGCGGCGTAAGGGTTACTTGATCGGCTTTGCATCCGACCTGACGTGTAGCATGTGCTCGGCGAAATCCATCGGAACACCCGGCATGTCCTTGGGAGACCATGCGAAAATGTCCTGATTCTCAAATCGACGAGCTCGCTTTCCTATTTGCTGTCAAGATTGGCCCCTATGACAGCAAACCTCTCCGGGTGCTCTGGGTCCAAGGGGATCTTCTTTGTTTCTTTGGCCGGCTGGAAGGAGCCATGGGTCTATGATTCTATGGGATCTGGTGACAGGTCCGGCTGCCTGCTGGCCATGGCCACCACCTGGTCTAGGAGCTTCTTCTTGGCAGCGATCACCAGGGACTCAGCTAGCCGGCTGCTGGCAGCAGCATAGGCAGCCGACTTCTTGTAGTCTCCGGCTACAGTGATGATGCCCTTGGTTCCCGACATCTTCATCTTGAGGTAGGCATAGTGTGGTACTGCCATGAACTTTGCCAGAGCAGGCCAGCCCAGCAGTGCGTGGTAAGGGCTCTCCAAATCCACCACCTCGAACCAAATTGCTCCTCGGCGGAACTGGTCTTTGTCTCCAAATAGGACATCTATCTTGATCTTGCCGATTGGTGAGCAGGAAAGGACGGGTACAATGCCATGAAAGACAGTCCGACTGGGCTGGAGCTGCTTCACTTTGATGCGCAACTTCTCCATGGTATCGCGGTAAAGGATGTTGATGCTGCTACCGCCATCTATCTGGACTCGGGAGAAGTGTGCGGCTCGCCTCTCTGTTACAAGGGTGGCATCCAACACTAGGGCATAAGAACCCGGAGAAGGCATCAGCTCTGGGTGGTCAGCCCGGCTCCAGCTGATGGGCTTCTCGGACCAGTGCATGAACTCTGGGGCTTCTGATACGACAGCATTCACCTCCCGGTGCTACTGACGTCTGCTACGCTTGTCGTCGGCCATGCTGGTGAAGACGACATAAGCTCCATGCTCCACGGGGAACTCGTCCTGGATAACATCGACTGTTGGGCGGGCCGCCGGCTGCTGGGGAGGCGGCGGCGGTGGACCAACAGGCGGAGGGGGCAGCAGTCCTTCGCCCTTGGAGATTCGGGTGAGCCCGTGGCACTTTCGGGTGATGTGGTTGGACGGCTTCGCGCCGCTGTGGAACTTGCAGGGTGCATCAAGAGTTTGCTCATAGGAGAAGGCGGGCAACCAAGTCTGCTTGCCGCCTCTCTAACGCTTGGGGCCTGGTTGCCCCTCTGGCTGCTGATCTTCGACTGTTGCCACCTGCCGGCTGTAGGGAGCCGGCTGCGGGGCCTTGCGCTTGTTGTCGTTCGGCTGCTATCGTCGGCCGGAATCACCAGCCGGCGTGTGCGGAGCAGGCGGAGACACCTTCCCGGATGCGTCAACTCGAATTTCCGACTTCATGGAAGAGTCGGCCGTGGCATATTTGTCCGCCACGCTCAGGAGTTCATCCAGCGTGGCCGGCTCATCGCAGAGGAGCTTGTGCTTGAGTAAGGTGCCTTCTCGGCACCCGGCGGTGAAGTATTCAATGGCTTGCACCTCGTGCACTCCTTCGCAAGAGTTGCGCAACTCGGCCCACAGCGTCAGGTAGTCGCGAGTGGATTCAGTAGGGCCTTGGATGCACAGAGAAAGCTGGCGAGGCTTGGGCGGCCGCTTGTAGGTGCTGGTGAAGTTGCGGATGAAGGCCTCGGTGAACTCTACCCAGCTGTTGACGCTGTAGGGCTTGAGGCTGTTTAGCCAGGTCCGAGCCTGCCCTGGAGCATGAGCAGGACGTATTTCACGGCAACACACTTGTTGTCGTTCGCTATGTTGACAGCTGTGGAGTAGTCCACTAGCCAGTCCTCCGGCTTCACGGATCCATTGTACTTGGGGTGTCTCTGGGGAGCGAGAACCCTTTGGGGAAAGGCTCGTCGCGAATGCTGGGGCCGAAGTAGGCCGGGCCGATCACATCTTCTTCTTCTAGCGCCAGGGATCGAGCCAGTCGGTCGATCCAGTGGCGGGCATCATTTTCCCCGATCTCCTCACGGGGGCCCAGACTGCCTCCGAGAGTTGGGTGCTCAACAGGCGGCGGGGAGGCACGTCTCTCCCTGCGCGGGGAGGCGGACGCTCGCCTTGTCATTCCACTGCTCGCGGGCGGCCGTCTTGGTCGCACTCGATGGTGATGCGTGTGCGGCTGTAGCTTGCAGCCAGCTCTTGTTCTCGTTTGTCGCGGGCGCCGCCTGTCGGCATCCGGGATGTCGCGCCTTGCTCTCAGCGGGGGAAATGATCTCTAGTTTGGGAGACGGGCTCCAGCACTCGGCAGCGAGTTTCCTGCTGTGTGCGCACCACGTCGAGGAGCTGCTAGATGCGCGCCGTTATGCAGCGCCGCTCGTCGCCCTCCAGGTGCTCTAGCTCGTCTGTCGCCTGCTGGGCAGCACGTAAGTTCTCCATAGGCACGGCGTAGACTGGGCGGTCAGCCCCTAGCATGCTGGCGATAACAGCGCCGCGTTGTCTGACGGCGCCCACACGGCTGGGTTCGCCAGCAGCCGGCGTGCCACCTACAGCGCGATCGATCTTGCACTGGTAGGCTTCGGTGAGGCGTCACATAGTGGGCAGCTTGCTGGCGCTGTCGAGGAGGGCGATGCGGCAGGCCTCTAGTGTCTCACCATTGGTGTCTGCTGCGATGGGCATGGACAAGTTCCGCACGGCCGCCTACAGCGGGTCCTGGTCGGGCCCGTCGAAAGCGACGTTGTCGCTGATGACCAGCACCTCTGTGACGGTGCTGGCGCTACTATCTGCTCGAGGGAGCGGGTCGTCGATGACCACCATGTTGGTGGGGAGGGCGTCGAGGGATGCCGTGTCGGAGTCGACAAGCATCGGGTCGGTGGAGCCGATCGACTCAAGGTCGGAGGAGGGCTCGTTGGCGTTGTGGAGCTTGCCAAGGAGGTCGACAAGGCAGCTCTCTGAGCTGGCCGCTCCCGCGTCGGGTGCGGGTTCATCGGAGAGGCGGATCTCGCCGACAAGGTCGGCAAGGCAGCCTGCTGCGCAGGCGAGCTCTGCGCCATGCAGCGCGTTGGCGCAAACGCCATCGGGCGTGCCGGGCTGGCTGCGCTCGCCAGGAAGGAACGAGGTTCCGTCTAGAATAGATCTCCAGACGACGGTGCACCAAGCCCCACGGTGGGCGCCAAATATCGGGGGTTTGGGGCGACATATGCCAAAGGATGGCTTATCACGGTGGGAGCTAGTAAGATGTCGCCGGTGCCTGGAAGCGGGATAAGGCATAGATATGTACGCCAGCGCATCTTACCCAGGTTCGGGGATCTCCTAGGAGATAACACCCTAGTCCTGCTCTGCGAGGTCTCCGCATGATCACTATCTCAACAAGGACCTACAAGCTTGCTCCTTGAGCTATTTGCTAGAGGAGGAAGAAGGGCAAGGCTAGCTCTACTCCTCACTCTATGTGGGTGTGGTGTCTAAGAGGCTGAACCCTTTGCATGGGTGCCCTGGGGGTTATATAAGCCTACCCCCAGGGGTACAACGGTGATCTGGCTGGGTGTAGGGCTCGGCTGTCAGTGTCTCTGGTGGCCGACTTCTCCGCCGGTTGTTGGGGCCCGCCGACTGGTGGGTCCCGCCGGCTGCTTAGCATTGTAGCCGTGCCGCTGATGATGTGTGCTTTGTCGGGGAAGGCGTGGCTACAGTCCCGCCACCTAGTGGGCGTTCACTGTAGCAATTCCCCGTCTCTTCTGGTTAATGGCGCACAAACTCCGAGGAAGGGGGAGGGCCGCCTGGTCAGTGGCCGGCCTCCCCCTAAGCCGACTGGTCAGGGATCGCCGTCTTTTGGCTCCTCACGGACAGGTAGGGCCCGCCGCCTGTGGGCAGTACCAACAACCCGTCGTGGGTGCATGGCCTTCTCTGCCATGGGTGATGTCATGGGCCGCGTGGCAACAGTGCCGCGCCGGGCGAGGGATGTCCGCCCAGTACGTTGCACTGTGGCCACGCCCCGCCCTAGATTCGAGGGTGGCAGGCTGCACTGTAGCCTCACCCCGTCCCGTCGTGTTTGTGTGGGTGCTAACTTTGAGGGCACGAAGGGCCGTCTGCTAGGAGCCGGCCTCTCTGGGGCCGCCTGCTAAGAGCCGGCCCGCTCCATGGCCATCTTCTGGATTCCGCCGCCTCCTGGAAGCCGGCCGTATGGACCAGCCGGCCCCAAGAAGGTGGCCTTCTGTCTTTGATGCTTGAGGGGCGCAACCGGTCCCGATGTCTTGAAATGCCAGGGGAGGCTGATGAGGCTACCCGTGGTCATTTACTCCGACAAGTAGGGTATTACCTCCATCAAGAGGGCCCGAACCTGGGTAAACATCGTGTCCCCCATCTCCTGTTACCATCGATCTCTAGATGCACAGTTTGGGACCCCCTACCCGAGATCTGCCAGTTTTGACACCGACAGCAGGCGTGGCCCAAGTAGCCCTTATACATATAGCCGCAAACATTTGAGAATTTGGGACATAGAGATGATTAGCCCCAGGCTTTCATGTAGATGTGCAAGGCTTCAGCCCATTAGCCCAACTCAAGTGGGTCGATCAGAATAGAAAATTAATCTCGCAGCCAGAAAAATCTATCGATCAGAACACGTTGACTCTTCGACTTGTCGCTCGTTCGCCAAGAAAAAAAATCCCTCTTCCGATTGGCAACACAGAAACCCTCACCTCTCTCAAACGGAGCGCCACTGCGCGGCTGTGCCGCCGCCATCGTCAGTCGACAAGCCACGATTCCCCGCCGTGCCGGCTGCCGGATCAGGAGTCCTGACCACCTGTCTCTCCTAGTCTCCTTCTTCTGATCTTCTCGAACTATTGCTAAACTACAGTGCACACACATGTAATAAGTAATCTGTAACTCTGTATCATCTAATTCTTTTCTTTTCCCTAGTTTCTGCATATCAGGCAAACTCAGTGAATAGGTGGTGTTAAATTATATTGCTTAGTCAGTTTTTTTATTGTCATAAGGAGATTAGAAATCCAAGATGAAAGAGGACCCGTACAATTGAAGCATTGATGATATTAAGATTATACAGTGCTATCAAAAAATGAGGAAACACAAGGGGCTACTACCTCATGCTCTTCGTGTTAATGGTATAATATTAATTTTTTTGCAAAACTTCATATGAACAATTGATTTATTCTATGTCTACTGTCTTGATTTTAAATACTTCATTTTATGTTTGCAGATCCAGATCCTTCTACTATTGTGGGTGAAGAAACGATGACCTTGAATTAAGCAAGTCTTCACTAATTTGGTACCAAACCCTTTTTGCAATGATGCACTTTGTTAAACTATTTGTTTAACGGAATTTCCTCTCGTGATAATGATGAATTTATATTTTGTATTGAATGTGATTTTGTGGCATACATATAACGCACATTGATGTGAGTCCTATTTGACATTATATTTAGTCAGTTAGTTTTAGCCGTAGGCTTTTACAAATCCTGGTTCCGCCTCTATGTGTGTGTGTGTGTTTAACAACATGTGTGTGTTAGAGAGAGCGACACATCGACCTACTCCTACAGAGAGATGGTGTGTAGTGTACGATTTAGCCGCGAGAGTCGATGCATCCTCTTGTTTCCAGGCGTCCGGTCGGGGCAGGCGGACAGCTGCCACGCCCGCTCCTAACTAGCCTAGCCCACCCAAAGCCCCTCCATCGCCCGCGCATGCTTCTCGCCTGAAACGGTCAGCGCCGCTCCAAAGAATCGGTGCCGCATTCATGCCCGGGCAGAGCGGACGCGACCTCTCACTGGCGCCTGCGTTGAAGGGAGAAGCGGATCCAGACTAGCCACAGTGGGAGTAACTCCAGCAGTAACATCGAGTCCAACTCAGCAAATTTGCTTATGTGGCAATGAGTTAATGAGGAGAGAGGTAGTTTGAGTAACTTAGCTAGTTACTGTAACATCACATGTCCCAATGCAATATGAGTCTACAACAAAATAAATAAGGCTTTGCATGTTAGCATACTTATGTTACTATCCACTATGAAGGTAGTAACATAGTCTAGGGATATGTGTATGTTACTAGTGTATGTTACTCTCCGTTGTGGCTAGTCTCAAGAGTGATGGTTGCTTCATCCGTCCAACTTACTGTTGGGTCTATGTGATTTGACGGCTCATTGGTCATTATTACTGAGGTGTACGACTGCTGGATGTCCCATGCTTTCGGCGAAAGGAGGTACTACTAGATTACAATTTTCTCCATTCTTACAGCGGAGGAGTGCGAAAGCAGTGAAAACATGTAGGCTCAGTGATTACATGGCCCACCTCATACTATCACCATATTTTCTGGACACCGTGCGACACCTAACTCTTTACATAGTACTAGTATAGTACGTACTGTAATTACTCAGCGAGATAAATTTGTACAATGCTATGAAGCTTCCAGCTTTTGTTTCATGTATCTTGTGTCCAAGGTTGCCCGTTGCAACATTTCATCAAATACAAAGGAGACTAACATGCATGCTATTGCATCTCAATGATTGACAGATCATAGTAAATATGTACTCCCTCCGTTCCAAAATAAGTGTCTCAACTTTATGCAAACTTTAGTACAAAGTTGTACTACAACTAAAGTCGACACTTATTTTGGAACAGAGACAGCTAAAGAAAAAAACAATCCATGCAGTCCCTAGCCCTTGAACCGTAAACCCTAACCAGGCTTTAATTTGCTGGCAACGTTGGAGCTTCCCAAGAAATGAAGTTTGCAACCCTTTGACCATCGGATCATTTTTGCAGTTTCACCAAAATCGAGATGAGCATCCCTGTGGCAAAGAAATTGAAGAAGCGTGATTAGAATAAGATTACTGCGACTAGTTGATGAGACATAAACTCATCACAAATACAGTACGTAGAAGCCAGTAGAGGTATGCGCGGGGCAAAGAAGTAGAGAAATATCCACATGGAGTTATGTGGGTAGCTGGAGCAGTGGTGCAAGTCGGCTGTAAAGGAAGTTGTACCTAAGGGATGTCGGGACGTAGCTCAACCTAGAGGAGGGCGGCGAGAGGCGGCAATTGCCCACGTTGCGGCAGTGAGCAAGGGACGAAGGCAACCTCACCGGCTTTGTGAGAGAGAATGACGGGGACCCCTGATCGGGACATGCCGACAGTGGGTTTTCACCGTCGGCGATGGCGACTGCATCTACACTAAGCATCCACCCCTTCCCCCGGCGGACTGATCCGCCCGGATGTTAGAGATGTGGCCATAGTCGTTTTGTGCGAGAGAGTGTGAAGAGAGCAACCCTAGCAAGCAACTGTGTAGGCTCGTCCTCGCTATGTATATAGTGGGGCGGTTTCCTTTTCTCTCCATATGAACCTATTTATATTGCGTACGTGCCACTGAAGAAAAAAAACTTTATTTATAAATGACGCGGCACCGTTCATGCGTGGTTCCCGACCCTCCATTATTTATAAGTGAGTAACTACTACTAGACGCGTCAAATTATCACGTCGGCTGCATCATCTTACAGAAATGAGCTCCACCATGTCACGTGTGTGGTTGGGGAAGACGCAAAAGACGCAAAGAGTGCTACTAGTACACTACGTGCATGGGTGCGTGCACTTCTTCTCTTTGAGCATGGTTATTAAAAGTATAGCACACTACTGTACTACCACGCGGTTATTATATATGGGCAAAGAGTATAGGCAGTAATAATGGCTAATAAGCCGTGAAATCATGAGGCCCACCTTTCTCTATGTTTGACCAAGGAAGGAGCCATCATTTCACTCCTCGTTGAATATCCATCTTCTGCTACCTCCGCGAATAAATAAAAATCCGCTTCTACCTCCGTAGCATGGTTACAATATAGCCATGTCAATCACAACATAGAAATATCATTCACTCATACAATAGGGCTGGATCTAATGCTGGTGATTTTTTTACTTTGTCTCTTTCTCCTTTTGTCTCATTTACTCATTTTACATAGGAGCACATGTAGAGGATGGCTATTCCTTTTGATGGAACTTCTTCGTGGGGTTTAAGACTAAGCGGCTCCGAATTATGCCCGGCGCCCACCACTCTGAATCGTGCCATCTATGATAGGGAGTAGTCCCATTACAACAATGAGGTCCACTGGGTCTAGCACGTCTTGTAAGAAGAGACTATCACGTAAAACATACATCTTGTTGCCTTCTTCCTCGTACAGTACATACCACTTGTACGTACTACAAGTACTACTACTACTCGTTCTCCTATAAACCTTGCGCTTGAGATCTCCAAAATATTAACCTTGCGATTGGCTCTTCGCCTCTTCGGGAAGTCGAGCAAAAATGGTACTGCAGTATATATCATTCTGGCTATATGAGACGGAATGAATTGCTGCACGTCCACCACGTGGGCGAGGGTCGAGGGGCGAGGGAGAGTGCGTACTATTACGTCCGTTTCAATATGGACTACATACGAAGCAAAATGAGTGAATCTACACTCTAAAACACGTCTATATACATCAGTGTTTGGAGTATGTACTAGTAGTTCAAATTGAAATCTACTAAAGGACATATATTCCAAACAATATGCTAATCTCTCTAACCAAGGTAGGGACGAGGAGTAAACGGAGGGAGTAGTAAAATTTTCTCCTCGTCCTGCGAGCCACCGCGCGCGTGGGTGAGGGAGCGGGCGTAAGGCGTAGTAAGCAAGCTTCACGTCCTGCGAGCCACCGCACCCGTGGGCGGGGGAGACGGCGTACTAAGCAAGCTTCTCCTCGTTCTGCGAGTTGACGGGACACATCAAACGTACGTAATACTTATAGAGCATCTTGAGTGTATAGAGCCTTGCCTCTAAGGTAGGCCCCACATGGTTTGCCTCTTTTTTAACATAACGCGTCAAGTCGCAATTTGTGTGTTCACTCGTGGTAGACGATCCTCCATCAAGTGGACAACCCGTACACGTGTCAAATTACCACGTGCACTGCCTTTTCGTACAGAAATGAGCTCCACCATGTACCCGCGCGGGTGTGGTTGGGAAAGAAACGGGAGTACGTGCGCCGTGCGTGCACCTCTTCTCTTCGTGCACGTCCCCACCTACGTGGGTGTGTGTGAGAGAGATACAAACCTAGACAGATGGCGTGTGCGTTCGTGAGTGTTTTTTGTTTGGGGGGTGATTTCGTGAATTTATTCACTACAAAAAAAGACACATCCGTGACATTTGGGCCGAACGAATTTTTTTGTCATACTTATGACACTTCTATGATGATAATTGTGACAAAACCCGGTATCATCATAGATGTGGTGGGCTCCTACTACTATGACAAAAAATCATGACAGAAAATGGGCTTTTCTTCCTGGGCGGGCCGGAGACGCAGCTGCATGACATTCTTTGGGCCGTCCATGACGGAAAAAACTGTGGTAGAAGCGAGGGCGAGGAATATATCGGGGAGTTACCGGTTACGGTGGGTGGTCGGGGCCGAGCGATGCACGTTTCTCTCGTACGTACGCGCGCGTGTGTGAGGCGGTGCGCTCTAACTGAACCCGAGCGAGGCGTTGGGCTCTAACTGAACCCGAGCGATTGCACTGCAGGCTACACATTACTGAACCCGAGAAATCGGGCGATGGCTGTTAACTGAACCCGATCGAGCGATTCCTTCGCTACTGCAGCTAACTGAAGCCGATCGATGCTGTCTCTGGATGAACAGTGAGCGTTGTTGGGGGGTTTGGATGAATAGTTCCCGATGGGGGTTGGATGAACAGGAACCCGTGGTAGTAGAGGCCGTTGCCGCTGGATGAACAGTACCTCGATCGATCGAGCCGGTGGATGAACAGGACCCCGTGGAGGGCTGGATGAATAGGACCCCATGGAGGGCTGGTTGAACAGTAGCCGATGGAGGGCTGGATGAACAATAGCCCGTGGAGAGGGCTGGTTGAACAGTAGCCAGTGGAGGAGCGCGCAGTGGAGGCTGGATGAACAGGAGCCCGTGGATGAACAGTCTCAGGTGGAGGCTGGAGGAGGTCGACGGTGGATGAACAGTAGCCCGTGGAGGCCGGAGGAGGTCGACGGTGGAGATGAACTATATCCCGTGGAGTCCCGTTTTGCATTACGCCACCCCCCCCGATGAACAGGACCCCCGTTCCAACACAAGTCCATTTCCTCCGTTTTGCGGTACGCCAAACCCCTCCCGGTCAACAGGACCCTGTTTCGACCGTAGGAGGTCCAACAGAAGTCCGTTTCCTCCGTTTTGCGGTACGCCAAACCCCTCCCGATGAACAGGATCCCATTTCGACCGTGGCCGGTCAAACACAAGGCCGTTTCCTCCGTTCTGTGGTACGCTAGGCCTCGTTTCCATTGGTTGTTCCGTCCAAGCTGGTTGGCTCCCGATGAACACGACGACGCCTTTCGTTCTGACCCAGCCGGTTGGCTCCCCATGAACACGACGACGATGCAGTTTCTCCGTTCTGACCCAGCCATGTACACAAGCCCTGGCCGTACGTATGCACGAGTAGGCGTTCGAGACCCCGCCCGTATGTACGTACGTGGCTGTATTTACTTTCTTGCACCCTGGCCGTTGTACGTACGTGTACATGGTACGTGCACGCCTCTACTACGACACGTGCCCTTCCTTGCACGACCACAGTTCATCGCTGCAGCCTGTAGACAGACCGATCGACCAGTATGTACATACACGTTCGCGACCAGAATGACAATGCTACGTATGCTTCGACCAGGTGGGTCCCGACTGTTAGGCACTTCCTTGCATGCGAAGATGTAGCTGGTGGGTCCCAGCAGTCAGGGGGCGAATCAATTTTTTTGCCCGTAATATGGACGCACTTCCTTGCGTGCGAAGATGTAGCTGGTGGGTCCCAGCAGTCAGGCGGAGAAAACATTATTTTTCAGGGTAAAAAGGATGCAATTGCATGCATGCGTCCATGGGCGTGGTGCGTCCCCACTATCAGGCTCTCACGTACAGTCATCTTTCGATGACTCTCGGTTGTTGACCACGTTGACCACACCGTGCCAAGCGCACCAAGGCCGGTGGACGACGGCGAGGCCCCATACTGGAATGACCTAGAGATGGGGAAGACGCGGTAGTGGAGTCGCAGATGGAGAGGAGTGGGAAACTTGACTGGTTCGGGTGCGCGGCAGCACTGCCGCGGTGCCGCCCACGGGAGATAGGAGCAAGAACAGAGGTTGAAGAAGGAGCACGGCTGTTGGATTAACATCCAACGGTCCAGCTGCTAGAATCATTTGTTGATTAAGTTGACAAAGCCCTGCGTACACGTCTGCTTAGTAGGCCCACAAGTAAGCCACCAAATCTGACGGGTCCCAGCTGTCAACGGGAGGAATAATTTTTTTCGCATAACAAGGAGGCACTTCATTCCGTGCGAAGATACAGTCGGTGGTCCCAGCTGTCAGGGGGAGGAAACATTTATTTTTAGCTTAATAAGGAGGAACTTTCCTTGCGTGCGACCATGGACCTCGTGGGTTCCAGTCGTCAGGCTCTCCACGTACAGTCCTCTTCCGATGACTCTCATTTGTTGAGCACACCGCACTGAGCGCAGCGAGGCGGTGGACGACGGCGAGGCTCCGGACGGGAACAACCCGGAGATGGGAAGACGCGGCAGTGGAGTCGCAGATTGAGACGAGGAGAAGGGTTATAACTGGCTCTGGTGCGGTGTGGGGCTGCAGTCGGTGGAGAATAACAGGAGGTGTGGAGGGGTGGAGTGATAGCCTGGCCGGCGGTGGGGTAGCGCTTCGCAGCCATGCGTGCTAAGCAGAGCCGCTAGCCGCCGGAGGCCGGACCAGGCGGTCCCGGCGACGCTGGAGGAAGAAGACGAGAGATTGAAGGTGCATGTCGGCCGTTGGATATAAATCCAATGGCTGTGGATGTCATAATCATTTGTTGACCAAGTTGACAACGCCCTGCGTAGGCTTCGACCTATTTGCCCCCATGTCAGCCTGCAAAAATGTGGCATATATTTAACCCATGTTTTGTCCATTTGTTGGGCTGGGTGAACAAATAATTTCGCGTCAATGCGGCCCATTTATATTTTCTAAGAAATCCACGAATTAGCTGGGCTCGTTTTATATATAATGTTAGGTTAGAAGGAGCAATTAATATCAAAAAATAAACCGGAGCGGCACATTTTTTATATATAAAATTAACAAATTAGCGAGTTATTGCTCAAAATAAAAATGAGCGCGTTATTATTATATTGGTCCTTAAAATCTTCGCAAGCTTTTGTACGCAATCACCAGGATTTTCCTTGCCTGTGAGTAAAAAACAACCCAGGATTTTCCTTCCCAACTTCTATTAAACATTTACTTTTATAAGTTAATAACACGTGGGGTGTTTTTATAATGTATATATAAGTCTCAATAAAATATACGATAATAGTAATAATATAAATATATATAATGTGGTTAGAAGGGAAAATATAAATTGGAGATGGCATTATTATTCTTATATATAGATAAATAGAACAGAGATCTGCGTTTTATTAAGAAAAATACATTGGGCTGCCGATCTTTAAGAAAAAGACCATAGGCCGGTGTGGACCTCAAAAAATAAGTTGAAACCACTGTCTCCGTATGTCGTGGGCTACGCATGTTAAAAACAAAACCTAGGCCTAGCCGATACTTGTTCGCCCTCTGGAAAAAAATGATACCAGCTAGATCCCCGAGCGAACTGGATTAAAGAGGGGGCCGGCAGCGCGAGTGAAGAAGCACATCAGGAACGATTTTTTTCTTGAGTGGATGGCTCTCGATGGCGTTTTTTACTTGTCTTTGCACCATACAACTTGTAATTTTAGCCTCCCAGCCCATGGTGGACCAGTAGCCCATGGTGGACCAGCAGCCCATTTGCTGGGCGGGCCAACCTACAGAAACCAGCACTCGATTTTTCGTCAAGCCCCAAAAACAACGCAGTACTATGTTTGTTTTGAGGCCGAAAACATTACGGCAGTGGTTGAGCAGGGGAGGGGGAAGATAGAGCAAAAGATTAAAAAGAGCTGATGCGCCGTTGCTACCCTAACAAACCAGGTGCAATTCTTCTCGGGAAGAAGGTGTGTCGTTGACACCCACACATCACAAATCCCATAGTAGGCATACTAACAAGTTCACACACAAGTACAACAGAAAAGGTAAACATTCGTATCAAACTCAGGTTCACAGGACACGTTCACATTCATAGCCAACATTCACAATCAACAACTCAAAAGATTCATATATACACAAGTTCAGCATGTCTATGCATCCAAATGATTGATAGATCACACGACAATATTCATAGATAATTCACAAAAAGATTCAGATATACACATGTCCAGTATGTTTATGCATCCAAATGATTGAGATCACAGCCAATATCATCCACGGACGAACTTCAATTACCTAGGGTACAGACTGGTAAATGGTGTTCAGTCGGAGGTACTTCTTGCTAAAATTAATGCTTGTACGAGTAAACTTTCGAGTACATAAGAGGCAGCACAGACAATCTGAACTTAGCTTGTAGGTTTATCCTCAAATAGTGACCTCGTGCCGAGGGAGGTTTGAGCAACTTGGCCACTACTTTCATCCAACTAGTTTACTGGCTCATCTTGGTCCTGTAGCTCGCCAAAATTCTACATTGTAGACAAGAAAGGAGTTGGTTGAGAAAACGAACCACCCAAATTTTTTGTGCAGTTCAACTGAAATGGAGGATCCCTGGCGTGCAGACTGATTAAGTGCCAGATGAATATACGCGTCAACCAACTTGTCTGGAATCTTTAGACTCCATGCCATATAGTTCGCTACCATATGTGCCGATAACCAAAAGGCACAAGTTGGGACCAAAGACTGGACTGCGTTTTTCTGGGCTATGCACCAAGCACTATTTTTGGCGTTCACTCTCCTAATACTTGGAGTTTGACAACTGGTTGACGCCGGTTGATACTCGAATGAATATATGCACTTCTTCTTGTCAATATCGATGCTTGTCTGAGTGAACTTTGGAGTACATAGCAGCAGCATAAGTCCCTGTCCATCTGATCTTTTTGTGCAGTTCTACTGAAATCACCCAATGTAATGATTTGCCTACGAGTTCAGGCTCCAAGTTACTCCTTTATGAAATCGGTAAACAGTAGCACAATACCAAATTACCAATACATATGACAAGCACAATAATCAGGATAAAGACCAGTACCAACCTGTTTGAGGTAGCATATCAATTACTATTTCCTTTGACTGGAAGCCGAGATAAGCCAAGCGACTAACAGCAAAGGAAGAATGCGAGCCCAGATTAGTGACTGACAGGGAAGGAAGGAAGTTGTCGAGGCAATGAAGCACCCAAAGTTTTTGTGCAGTTCCACCAAAATCGAGCATCCCTGTTGGCACATATATTGAGAGAGTGAGATTACTATAATAGTGGGACTAGTTGATGAAACATACACTAACAAATAGAAGCACCCTCATTATCTTAATGGGTAAAGTTAGCAACATAGTAGTCTTGCTTAAAGAGAGGTATTTGTTTATTTAATCAGTGCCAATTAGCTCAACACTCAAAGCATTGCCATGTATCATAGGTTGCAAAACTTTAACGTGCAAAGATAAAGGAGTTTCTCATGACAGTAGCACGATACAAATAGAGATGACAACAAACTAATATGGATGAAGGCCTTAGGCCGGTACCAACCTGAGCAAAAAAGCTTATTCATGTAGTCCCAGAAGAGATGATAAAGCACTCATTGGAATCACTCAATAGTATATATTTTTGTGCACTTCAAATGTATGCTTGAAATCACTCTTGTTTACCAGTGCTGAGATTATATCGAAAGATTATCAAGAACTTCCAGCAGAGTTAAAGCACTGGATGGGATACAATTCATTGTATTGTCTTGTGTAGTTCCACTAAAATGTATAATTGGCACAACATGATCCCTATTTGCACAAGTAGGAACAAGGTGAAACCTTCATTAGCTTAGTGAGAAAGCATAGAAAGACATTAGCATATTACTCTAACAGTAGCATCAAATTCATCATGGACAATTCGCAGAAGTGGAAGGGCTCCCTGGAGGATCGTCTCACATGTAAGGTAGACGTTGCCGGAGCCCTTGAATGGCCTCGACTGAGGCCTCGGCTTCAGCAATATCACCTTGGCACTGTTTATTCTTCTTCCTATTCATGCTCTGTTTCTCTTTCTCCTCACCAGTTGGTGAACCCAAGTACATGATTGGCCTTCTATTTCAGAATTGGTTTTGTCAGTGAGGGAGTACAAGTGTACTAGTAGACAATAGCATTATTTTCTCATGGCAGTCACAAAATAGAGATGAACACATGCATTAAATATCATTCTTACCTAAAGGAAGGTTATGGTGCCAATATGGATGATGAGGATTGGAACACATATCTCCCTTTGTGCGGTTCCACCGAAATGAACCAACTATTCCATTCTGACATTCCAGTTAAACATCACAAAAGTCACTTCTTTCAAGAAGTGTTTTGTGCAGTGCACCAAAAGGTCACAATAGCAACCAGGTGAAATGGATATCCCTGTTTGCACAAATAGCTACAGAGGAAACAGTCGGAGACTCAAACAATTACAGGCAAAAACATTTGGCTAAACTTGTCATGGCTTATAACAGTGGCATGGCTTCATTTTACAAGGGGCATTAGATTAAGAACAACTAAATATTTGGTATAAGGGCATGGGATAGTGGGTGCACCAGCAGTCCAGCACCGTGTACCTTTACCGGGGCATAAAGTGGTGATTCAAAGTTTATTGCCCCGAGAAACAAACATCCGAGAAACATATCTGGGTTGGTCCCATTTTTGTTCACTCTAGCCACCTACTCCTATGTTTTTTTAGAAATGGAGGCATGCCCCCGGCCTCTGCATCATACTGATGCATGCAGCCATCTTATGTGTGGATAGCAAATCTAGTCCTGGTCATACCACTGTGTACAGCATTTCCCCTATATTTCCCTTTTCGGCCAAGAGACCGGTTGGATGAACAGTCTGTACTACTTTCACCCGCTATCCTTCCTATTTGTACCAAGTCCGATGCACATACTAAATTCCCCCACCCCCACTTTATTTCTTGTTTGAACCAAGTACAAGATTCGACTCCATGAAGTAGCTTTACCTCTAACAATAGAAGAAGAAAAATAGGTGACGTTGGACCATCTGATCGAGAGGGCTGAGAGGCATAAAATGATGCACATGCAGCGACGTAGTGAGCTGGGGAAGTAGAGCTACGGCGGTTTCGAAGGAAGATATACCTGAAGGTCATCGGGATGTGGATAGGTGGGCGGCGGGAGACCGGATCCGCCCACACTAGGGAAACGATGAAGGGATCGGACGACCTCCCGCGTCGGCGCTCGGCCAGAGATAACGGTGCGGCCGGCAGTGGGTCTCCTCCCTCGCTGTCGACAATGGCCTAAACGCTGCCCCTCCTCCCCTTCACCGGCGGAGGGGGATACGTCTGGATCTGTAACTAGCGGTGAGGATAGAAAGACAGTGTTTTTTGAAGGGAGAAAGACGGTGTTACCATCGCTATCTTGTTTAGATCTGAAGAGGATGAGAGTGTGTGAATAGAGCAACCCTAGCAAACAAGCGCGGAGGCTCCGGCCTATATATATGTAGTGCGGTAGTTTTCCTTTTTCACTCCATCAAAACAATCGTCTAAATTGTGTACGTGCCAGGTCGCCGTTTTTTAGTTGTTGATTGTTTTTTGAGATAGCTACCCGCTTATTCCAAGTGGTGTTACGGTGTGCCAGGTCGCACTTTGTATCGTTCTAGTCTGGTACAAGACCCTCCATTAAATGAATAACCACCCCCTCGTAAAAATTGTGAACAAGCCCACAGCTAAAATTATCGGAAACGTGGGCTGCCCCGACATGCATTATTATTTATATTATCTACTCCCTCCGTTCCTAAATATAAGTCTTTTTAGACATTTCAAATGGACTACAACATACGGATGTATGTAGACATATTTTAAAGTATGGATTCGTTCATTTTGCTCTGTATGTAGTCACTTGTTAGAATCTCTAAAAAGACTTATATTTGGGAACGGATGGAGTAGGTGGGAGTATCCTCAAAACAAAATGTGAGAGTACAATATTTATTGGGCCCCTTTGTAATTGCTGCTAAATTTTGACCAAAGATTTAACTGACAAAATGTTAGTGCATGTTAACAAAAATTACATCGTTTGATTCGTATTTGAACATAGTTTTCAATGATGTAGGGGCTGTTTGGTTTCCAGCCACACTTTGCCACACCTCACCTTAGGAAAATTTGACCAAGCTAGGGGGGTGTTTGGTTCTAGCCACACCTAAGACAAGAATTTTTTATTAGCAGTGAACCCCACATGTCATAGACACAAAAAGTGTGGCAAGATTCCCTTAGGCAAGCCAAAGTGGGTCTAACAATTTGAGCAACTCAAGTTAGGCAAGTGTGGCAAAAATAATGTGGCAACATAAGACAAACATAGTCACAATCCAAACAGCCCCGTAATTTTTTGTGACATGCATGAACATTTGGTTAGTTAAATTTATAGTCAAAATTTGGCAAGGTGCATCAAATCAACACATGCAAGTATCAAAAGGAAAGTCACGGCATGCATGCATGCGTTGTACTCCCTCCGTTTCCAAATATAAGTCTTTTTAGAGATTGCAACAAGTGACTACATATGAAGCAAAATGCGTGAATCTACACTCTAAAATATGTCTACATACATCTGTATGTTGTAGTCCATTTGAAATGTCTAAAAAGACTTATATTTAGGAACGGAGGGAGTAACTAATGCATCGGTAAACGCAAATTATTGAAATATATCGAGTGCAGTGCTTTGATGTGTCGCGTCAACTCGTACAAGACCGAGAAGTTTGATTACTACAACGCCCTCTCGCCTTAACTGCACCTGCCTTTGGCTGCATGACAGGTGGGCCACCCACCTGTTGGGCCCACCTGTCATGGATGCAAAGGCAGGAGCAGTAAGTCAATGAAGCTGCGTCCCTCCCTCGCCCATGAGCGTGGTGGCTGGACGGACTAGGGGAAGCTTTCGTTCGCTACACGCTCTCCCTCCCGCACGCAGTGGACATGCAGCAGTTCAATCAGTGTCAGATGGCCAGAAGCATACTGTAGTACTCCTCCACTGCAGTAGTACTCCATCATTGTTCGACTTCCCGAAGAGGCGAAGAGCCAAGCGCAGCCCGGACGCTCGTGTGGCAATTTCATGTGTAGAGTAGTCTAAGATAGCATGTACCGTGCCTGTAAGCTTAAAATCGTTGGGGTCGGCTCCATGCTTTTTTTATTAAAATAATCTTGTGGCCCTACCTGTCATCCTGGTGATTCTAGTTTGCATGCTCATCTGTTCAAGACAGGAATATATATTTTAATTTGTGGTGGGGTAAATGTTAGAGGTTGCAATAAATGGAGTATTGTACACTTCGGGTCTTTCAGCCAAGTTTAGAGGCAACCATGTGGGGCCAGTGCTATGATGTGTCGCCTCAACTCGTACAACGAGGAGAAGCTTGATTTTACTACTACACGCCTTCTCCCTCGCCCATGCGCGCGGTGGCTATCCCTCCCGCACGGGGTGGACGAACATGCAGCAAAGGATTCGATACTGTAGAAGTAGCAGTAACATCATTGTTCGTCTTCTCGAAGAGGCGAAGAGCCAAGCGCAACCCGAACGTGGCAGTTGCGAACGCTCGCGTGACAGTCTTTGTGGAGGGGTGGGGCGTGGTGCGGAGCCTTGGAGCACGCATATAGCCAGGCTCTTGCATGAGACAAAATTGCTATTTGAGCCCACCATTGTAGTACTAGTACTTGCTAGTATAGCCCTGTAAACCGGAAAGGAGTATTTGCCTTTCTAGAGATTTCAACAAGTGACTAGACTACACCGCGTGCAGTACTGGCTCAAATCTCAAATCTCATCAACCAAGGCATTTTGTGATTGGAGGAATGTATCTCGTACTTTACAAAACTACCCTAATTAAACTCATGCATTAATTACATAGTTCTCTCGTTTTCCTCTCCGGCTTGGTCGCAGTTCACAATATTGAGCACTCCTATATGACTAGCCGCTCTATCTACATGCGGGACATCAAAGCATCCGGGCCCGCGTGCCATCCACCAAATCACAGCGAGGTGCTACAGTCGAGACTCACCGGTCACCCCGGTGTGGCCGTCATGACCCGTCATATCACAAAACCCACCTTTACCAGCAGTGTTAAAGTGGCCTCGAAGTTGGACTGGATGAAGCAACCATCATTTAACTGGAACGCTCATTGAAGCCCTTTCTCCCCTTTCTTGGAGAAAACCTCACTCCAGGCTACTCACTTCTGCCATTTTTCTTCTGTACCGACGAAGGAAAGGTGGGCGAATCAGTGATGCTGCTATATTTTCATTCTAAGAATCTTCTTTTTGCGAAGCATCGACCGATTCTCATAGCCTATTATTTTCCCGTTTTCATTGCGATTGTGGTTTCCTTTCGATTGCTTTTTGTTTGTCAGTTCATTGATGGATCCTGGAGCACTAACCAAAGAGTTTCCGGTGGACAACCCACTGGAGACAGCGATCTCCAGGAAGCGAGCACCGACTAACGAGTTGACCATGTTGGCGGGCCAACACATGGAGACAAAGAACTCCAAGAAACAAGCACTGGCCAAAGAGTTGACGATGTTGGTGGACGAACTCCTCAAAGAAAGTTGGAAGAACAACAAGGGCCCCACCGGGCCTACCCCAGAAACTCTAATGGTCACCTATGCGAGGCTCAAGGCCGAGTTTGAGGAGATAGTCGCCGTTGAGAAGCAGTATTCCCCTGGCAAGGTGATGGCCCCCATCGAGGACGAGGAGATGGCCCCCGGAGGGATGGGATCCCCCGATGAGCATGCACAAGGTAAAAATAATGGCTTGCCATAGTTGTGGTTTTTGATTATTTGTAATGTGCTTGCTAATATGTTAGGGTTGTGCAGGTGCCGGTGGACGTCCTTGATGATTCCAATGTTGCGGCCCGTCCTATGGACAACACCCCAGAGATCATTTTCGATGTCGCGGTCTGTCCTGTTGACATCGCCCCGGAGATCGATTCTGATGCCGTTGTCCATCCTGTAGACATTGCCCCAGAGATCGATTCTGATGTCGCGGTCAGTCATGTGGACATCGCCCCAGAGATCGATTCCCATGCTGTTGTCCGTGCTGTGGTCATTGTTCGAGAGATCGATGACAAGAAATAGTTGGTCGCGCTAATCCTTCAGGGTAGTTTGCATTGCCCTGTGTTTAATTACCAGAATGATGCGTGTTATTAAACCATCTTAGGGCTAGTGCACTGTCTTGTGTGGGCGGTACTTGCTACTTTTGTTTGATAGTGAATCATGCGAACCCTCTCCGAGTTATGGAAACAGATGTATCCTCACCAGCTTTTGATGTAATATATCGCATGCTTAGATGTATGTTCGAACTGTTTATCATATCAGCAGGGCTTGTTTGATGATTCTTGGTGTTAGTAGGCTAGCTACTGCGCCAGCTATAGTACTTGCAAAACACTCACCAAAGAGAAACGTTGGGGCTGATGAGCTCGTGGTACGCTTATACTTATCCGTCGTTGATCGGCCAATATCCCAAGCTCCTAAAATTTTAGGCTTAGCGATCGATCAGACAATAGTCGACACGGATACATTCAGGCCTCATTTGGTTCATAGGGTCGGAAAATCGTAGCAAAAGTACAGAGACGTACAACACAAAATCGTAGCAGTACAGAGACGTACTCCCTCCGTTCCAAAATAGATGACTCAACTTTGTACTACTAACTTTGAAACGGAGGGAGTACAAATCCTAGGCGGGCTAGTTTGGCCTAGTGGGTTTCAGTGATATGACGTGGTACAGTGCCATCCAGTCTTCGTGTGTGGTAGCAGTATTGCGGGTACAGTAAGTTTTCTTGAAGAAGCGGAATTCAACGAAGTCATGATGGTTCCTGCACTACGACCGGAGTGGACCAGGATAATTTTGTGCATGGCAGGTGGACCAGGATGGTCGACGTCCCACATGTCAGCGAATGGAAAGTATTCTTTTTCGATATAGAGGACGAGCAACGAACATTCATTGTTTATTTTTTATGAAAGCTATTGTCTCCACTGTTACGACGAAGGAGTGTGAAACACGGCAGCCCAGTGAACTTGGCATGTGCACCACTCCCTCCTTCCTCATGTAATACTACCATAGTGTTGACTATAAGGTTAGCTATAAAGCTTACAACTTTTTCTCACTTTCTCTCTATCTATTTCCTCTCAAATGTTTTTACCTTTCTTTTTTTAGACACAATTGTTTTTTATGCCTCTTTTGTTTAGAATTAGTTTTTTATACCTAGGAGCACGTGTAGAGACGGGCTCTTGCAGAGTCCACTCCTTGACTTTGTCAATGCCTCTCTCTCCTCCACATAAGCGGGCTTATAGGCCAGTATTTTAGTGGTACTGCTTGCTATGAATGCGGGCAGCTGGCGTCTGAGGGGGGGGGGCTTGCAAGCGGTCCGGACTCCTGCATGGCCCACCTCACATTATCACCATATATTTCTTGGAGTCCGTGCGCGGCGGGCGGGCGATCTCTTCTCCCTCCCCCGTCTCTCTCTTCTCAGCCGACGCCCGCCGAGCGATTAGTTTTCGACTATCGGCGGTTTATTCAATTGCAGTCCCACATGTCGGTGAAATTGCAAGACAACGCGTGCCCCTTCTGGTGAGCGGCGTGCGAGCCGGACTGTCGGGGGTGCAACACGTACGAGTCGTAAGTGTGTCGCCTTTTCTTTTGAACTTGCAAAGCGGGACATTTTCCTGCGATCGATCGATAGAAATCCAGAACAAAATGATGAGGGCGGTGCTCTCCCGCGCGTTAGGCGGGCTAGTTTGAGTGATAGGACGTGCTACAGTGCCGTCCACTTGCTCCATTTTTATGTAAGCAAGAGTTTACACTCTTACGTGGGAGGAGTGCAAAACACGACGGATCTGATTTTGATCGAGGGATAACTGTTCCCTGCCAAATAATGGAGCACTGTTAATCTCCAGTGCTGGCCACTAATTTACACCGACATCTGTCCGAGGACACTGCTGGATGCCATCCAATGCTGCCCGCATACCTTTCGACAACTATATGAACTAACCGGACAAATTCGTGCAAACAAAGCAAATTTCAAATTAACTGGATGAAATTCATTACATTTCGAAAACTTTTCCTACAAACTGGATGAAATTCATTACATATTTTGCACAAACCGTACTAAAACCTACTGTAAACCTAATCTAAACGATCGCCGGCGCCCGACCACCATGTCCGGCCATGAACCCGAGAAAGCCGGCCATTGCCTTTGCCTCCTCCTCATCCGCCTCGATAACCTCCTCCTCCAGAGCACAAGGTTCTGAAGATTTCCGCCTCCACGTTGTCGTCAAGCGGCTAATCGGCCGCCGAAGTTTATCCCACCAAGCTTGGCATCGACTGAGTGGAGGAGCGGTGGCCTTCCTGGGACCAGAGCGGCGGTGACCTGCCGTGTACTACTCTTCCTCGCCGCCGGCTACGCCCACGCACGCGCGTCGGTTCATGGTAGTGGCGGCGGAGGGTGGCCGGGGGGGAGCCGGCGATCTCCTTCGTCTGCTCCTGCGACAGTACGTCCAAGAGAGCTTTGGAGCGCGCCCGGAGTGGAGCCGCCGAAGTCCTTCGTCTGCTCCTGCGACAGTACGTCCAAAAGAGCTTTGGAGCGCCAGTAGGCCATGGTTGGAGTGGTGCCGACAGAAGGAAGGGACCGGAGGAGAATGAGTGTGGGTCTTTGGCTATGGCTGGGAGCTGGGGCTCAAGTTAATATAGCGGGCGAATGGCAATGAGCCGCGGCAGACGGATGGACGGCTGGCGCCAGAGTAGGTTCGTCGGGCGTGAATGCGAATGCTGCTTCAGTGACTTAACTGCATGTGCGTTGGGTCACTGACATGTGGGCCCAACGGGCATCTGGCCTGTATGTCAGTGACACACCAACTGCACCTGCAGTTAAGTCCGATGAATGCGGCATTGACGTTCTGGAGAGACGGTGACCGTTTCAGGCGGGAAGCGTGCGCTAGCGATGGAAGGGGTTTCGGTAGGCTAGGGCGGTCAGACGCTGGCATGGTGGTAAAATGTGAACTCATGGATCTAAGTGCTCCGGCCCTAGATCCGGAGCAGATTGCGCCCTCCGAGGACGAGAAGCTCAACCCCGCCACGGAGGCTGCAGACTCAACAGCGTTGGAGCCGCACGCAGACCCAACCTCGAGCGGGATCTGCGTCACCGGAACCTCGGATTCGTCTCCGGCCATAGGTTCCGAACCATGTGCATCCGCGGCCATCGAGCCTGATCAGGCGCCGATCGTTGAATTCAGCGCCGCGGACATCTTCCGGCACTCACCTTTAGGTGATGTGCTAAACTCATTAAAAACCCTCTCCTTAGCAGGGGACTCATAGCCGAATTATGTCCGGTTCGAACCGCAGGCTGATGATGGAGAATTTTGCTTCCCACCCACCGCCCACTTCATAGCCACTGTCGAAGACTTAACCGACATGCTCGATTACGGCTCCGAAGACATTGACGGTATGGACGACGATGCCGAAGAGGAGCAGGGCCAAGACCCGCCGTTTACTGGGCGCTGGACGGCCACTTCTTCGTACAACGTGTACATGGTGGATACAACTAAAGAGAACAATGACGATAACGAGAAGGATCCAGTCAAGGATAAACCTCCTGAGACAGAGCCAAAACGCCGATGGCGGTGCCGCTCTAAATCACACCGTGAAAAGATAGCGATACCGGCACGAGAGAAGATAACACTCCGGACGATGCCGAAGACAGAGAAGACCCCGACGAGCAAACTGCCGAACAGGACGATCGGGAAGATGGGCTAGTTAGCCCTGATGAACAGGCCATAAACGAAGACTCGGAAGACAGTAATTATCTTCCACTCTCCGAGGATGAGGTGAGCCTCGGCAACGAGGATTTCATCATGCCTGAGGAACCTCTCGAGCAGGAGTGCTTTAAGCGCCAGCTAATAGCCACTGCGAGGAGCCTGAAAAAGAAGCAGCAGCAGCTTCAAGCTGATCAAGATCTGCTCAACGACAGATGGACTAATGTCCTGGCAGCCGAGGAATACAGCCTCGAACGCCCAACCAAAAGTTAACCGAAGCACAAATTGTTACCCCAATTCAATGACGAGGCGTTGGAGCCCGTACCATCAGCGTGCAACGCGGCTGATCGACCACGACGCGGCCGGGATAAAGCGGCACCTGAAGCCGAACTCCAGCCCGTCTTACCTCACCGTAAAGGCAGAGATAAAACAGCTCGGTGTTATACATATGACCTGCGGCAGGACCTAAAGAACAGAGCAGGTCAGACCAGATCGATCTACGGATCACGGGGGCGTGCCCCGACACGCGACGATGGCCATCTGGCCAGACATGACAAACATACCATGCCTGGGCCGAAAACCGCAGACAGGTTACATCCGAACTACGTCGCGACTTGGCCCAATTCAGAGGCGCCGCACACCCCCTTTGCTCCACTGACGAAGTAATGGAGCATGAATTCCCAGAAGGGTTTAAACCCGTAAATATCGAATCATATGATGGAACAACAGATCCCGTGGTATGGATTGAGGATTTTCTTCTCCATATTCATATGGCCCGCGGTGATGACCTTCACGCCATCAAATACCTCCCGCTAAAACTCAAAGGGGCAGCTCGGCACTGGTTAAATAGTCTGCCTGAAAATTCTATTGGCAGCTAGGAGGACTTGGAAGACGCCTTCCGCGACAACTTCCAAGGTACATACGTACGACCTCCAGATGCTGATCACTTAAGTCACATAGTTCAACAGCCCAGAGAGTTAGCCAGGAAATTCTGGACCAGGTTCCTAACTAAAAAGAACCAGATCGTCGACTACCCGGATGCCAAAGCCCTAGCGGCCTTTAAGCATAGCATCCGCGATGAATGGCTCGCCCGTCACCTCGGCCAAGAAAAGCCGAAGTCCATGGCAGCCCTCACGGCACTCATGACCCGTTTTTGTGCGGGCGAGGACAGTTGGCTAGCCCGTAGCAATAACACCGCAAGCGAAGCTAGCACCTCTGAGACCAAAAACTGCAACGACAAGCCCCGACGCAACAGGCACAAGCGTCGAAGCAACGGTGACAATACCGACGACACGGCGGTCAATGTCGGATTCAGTGGTTCCAAGTCCAGCCAGCGGAAGAAGCCATATAAAAGAAACAATCCGGGCCCATCCAGCTTGGACCGCATACTCGATCGTCCATGCCAGATCCATGGCACCCTAGACAAACCAGCCAATCATACCAACAGAGATTGTTGGGTTTTTAAACAGGACGGCAAATTAAGTGCCGAGAACAAGGAGAAGGGGTCGCAAAGCGAGGACGATGACGAGGAGTCCCGTCCACCGAACACAGGAGGACAGAAGACGTTCCCTCCCCAAGTTAAAACAGTGAACATGATATACGCTACCCATATCCCCAAGAGGGAGCGCAAACGCGCGCTCAGGGACGTCTACACGATGGAGCCAGTCGCCCCAAAGTTCAACCCATGGTCTTCCTGTCCGATCACTTTCGACCGCTGAGACCATCTGACCAGTATCCGTCATGGCGGTTTAGCCGCACTGGTCCTCAACCCAATCATTGATGGATTTCATCTCACGCGAGTCCTCATGGACGGCGGCAGCAGCCTGAACCTGCTCTATCAGGATACAATGTGCAAAATGGGCATTGATCCCTCAAGGATCAAACCCACAAAAACTACCTTTAAAGGAGTCATACCAGGTGTAGAGGCCCGCTGTATGGTCTCAATCACATTGGAAGTTGTCTTCGGATCCCCGGACAACTTCCGAAGCGAAGAGTTGATCTTCGATATCGTCCCCTTCCATAGTGGTTACCACGCACTGCTCGGACGAACCGCATTTGCTCGATTCAATGTGGTGCCACACTATGCTTATCTCAAGCTCAAGATGCCCGGACCACGCGGTGTCATAACAGTCAATGGAAACACGGAGCCCTCCCTCCGTACCGAGGAGCACACCGCGGCCCTAGCAGCGGAAGTACAGCGCGGCCTTTTAATGTAGAACTTTAATTCAGCGGCCAAGCTCCCAGACACTGTCAAACGAGTCCGGACTACTCCGCAGCATAACAGTCCGGCTCATCAGGAGTTAGACTAGCAATTCGACCTCCGTCTCAGCCCCAACCAAGTGGCGGCATATGTACCGCACGTACATAACTACGCACTCAAAATACCATGGGTAGATACGGAGGCACAACCAGACTGTGGTCCACAATACGGCTTCGACCTTCCCCGGACACACATACTTTCACTTTTTCTTTTTTCTCCTTTTCAGGTTTCTTTTCCACAGGCCTTCCCTGACGACCTGATCACCGGTCCTTTCGAAGGATAGATACACCAAGACGGCAAGAAGCACGGACGTACATGGGAATTTCTAGGTGGTCTCTTTAAACGATCACTCTACCTGTTTTCAGGACCCGCACGCAGCTCTCCTTGGTCGTGGCATATTAAATAGCCCTGCTGCTTATTGCACTACTTGTATAAAATGCACTTTGATGTATTAATCAAACTATAATGAAAACTGTTTGCGGCCTAACTTATGTGGCACTAGCTTACAACTTCATTTTATTTCGTTATTTTTATCGATCGCACACGTACACTCTGGTATGCTTTAATTTGCCAGGGGCTTCACTATGCTCCACACTATGGCAACAAAGTCTGAACACTTTTACAGTACAGTTTGGCACCCTGAATTTTAGCATTATATGCATTGGCTCCGAATCATGTCTTTGGTCAATAGTTGGGTTGCCCGGCTCCTGTGCTTACTACCTTACGTTCCGCTCTATCGGCTAGGGTAGTAAAGGGAGAACTACTGCGATTTTTGTCCTGGTTTATCCGGATGAGCACCTCAGTAGAGAAAGCTGAAACTGACTGTCATGATGCGGCGAGAGCCGTTCAGCTATTCGGAGGTTAAAAATCTTTTGCGATTTTTTCCCGCATTATGCGATGAATCGGCCTTCATCCGATCAGGTGTTTACAACACCCTAGTCTGGATTCAAGGCTAACTAGGGGCTGCGCCTACATTTTTATTGTCAAACTCCTATGGCTAAGTGAGGGTGATAAAGCCACATAGTCTGATTGCTTGGTTCGTTGCGCTAAACACCTCCTTCAAGGACCAAAATCTTGGATCAATAGTGTTTAGATTCATCCCTAACACCCCCGTACTACCTACGTGGGGGCTGAAGCCGACGACTGGCCAACCCTCAGATTTAATAAAAACGGCCGCACAGGAGGTAATTTTTTAATAATAAACAAGCATTATATTACATAATCGACTTTGTTTCATAATACAGGGCGAGATAACATGAATGTATTCATTCAAAGATTACATCTTTCGCGCATTGATCCGCTACAATGCGGGATCCCTCTAGGACATCGCTAAAATACCGCTCGGGCGAGCGGTGCTCCTTACCCTCGGGCGGTCCCTCGGTCGCGAGCTTGACGGCATTCATCTTCGCCAAATGCACCTTGACACGGGCGAAGGCCATCTTCGCACCTTCGATACAGACTGACCGCTTGATGGTGTCAAGCCGGGGGCAGGCATTGACCAGCCGCTTCACGAGCCCGAAGTAGCTGCTGGGTATGGCTTCGGCAGGCCACAGCCGGATTATTAAGTCCTTCATGGCCTGTTCGGCCACCCTATGCATTTCGACCAGCTGTTTTAGCTGATCGCTAAAGAGCACCAGTTGTTCTGGTGCAAGGTATTGCGACCAGAACAGCTTCTCCGTTGAGCTCCCCTCTTCGGCTCGGAAGAATTCCACAGCGTCAGACACACTGCCCGGCAGATCCGCAAACGCCCCTGGAGAACTCCAAATCCGGGTTAGTAAGAGATACCTCTTCTTCACATACTTGTTTTGCATAATAAAAGCCTTACCCGCCGCGTTTTTCTTGGCCTCCTGGATTTCCTGGAGGGCGCCTTGGGCTTCAAACCGTGCCTCGTGTGCGCTTTGGCGAGCCTTGGCGATTTCAATCTCTTGATCCGCAATATTGCGCTTCAAGGCTCGCATTTCTTAACAGCATCCTGGAGCTCTTGCTGGACCTCCTCAACCCTGGCCTCGTGTTTTTCACGGGCGGCTTGCTCCTTTGCCGCTTTCTTTTTGTCCTCAGCCAGCACTTTCCTGAGGGTTTCCACCTCAGTCGCCGCTCCTACATATATCATGGCACTATGGTCAGCACAAGTCATTCATCCTTTCCGGATATACATAAGGTCATCGCATACCTTGCTTGTCCTCAAGTTGCTTTTTTACATGGCCGAGTGTCGGAGTAAATGGCCACGGTTAGCCTAACCGACTCCCCTTGTCTCTTCGAAAAATTATCAGGCCATTCGAGCCTTCAAGCATACAGAGCACAGGGCCGCCTTCCCCCAGCCGGCTATCCCCAGGGCCGACTACCAGAAGGCGACCCGGCCTCAGAAACCCTCCCCAAGAAAGCTACGAGATGGCCGACTCCAGGAAGCCGGCCCCAAGAGGACCGACTCCCAGAAGCCGGCCATGAAGAAAGCCGACTCCCAGAAGCCGGCCAAGACTGCACCCACCAAGACTGCATCCACATAACGGTGATAAGACGGGGCGTGGCCGCAGTACAACCCACTACCCCCGAATCCCGGAGCAGGCATGGCCACAGGGCGCCTTACGGGCCAGCCATCTCCCGTCCGGCGCGGCACTGTAGCCATGTTGACCTCGATGTCACCCACGACAGGCGCCAGTACGGCCCGCGGGCGGCGGGCCCCCTTAGCCAGAGAGACACTGGAAGGCGGCCCGGCCTCCCCTAGTCGGCCAGGGCGTAGCCGGCTCCCAATAGCCGGCTCCCAATAGCCGGCTACCTCCCTCCCTCGAAACATGTGCCTCATTAAGGAGACAAGACGAGGTGAGGCTACAGTGAGAGCCCGCAAGGCGGCGGCACTGTGGCCATGCTTACCTCGACAAAGCCCTCGTCATCACAGACGAGGCAACAGTAACCAGCCGCCGACAAGGCCCCCAAGCGATGGGGCCGGCCTGTCGGCCATGAGGCCGGTAGCCGGCGGGACCCACCAGTCGGCGGGCCCCAATGGCCGGCGGAGAAGCCGGCGAGCATAGACACTGATGGCTGGGACCCGCGCCCAGCCGGATTACCATTGTACCCCTGGGGGGTAGGCCTATATAAGCCCCCCGGGAGACCCATGCAAAGGGTTGATCTTATAGAATTTCACACACCACATAGAGAGAAAAGGAGAGCTAGCCTTGCCCTTCTTGTTCCTCTAGCCAAACAGCTCAAGGAGCACTTGTAGCTACTTGTATTGATCTAGTGATCATGCGGAGACCCCGCAGAGCAGGACTAGGGGTGTTATCTCCACGGAGAGCCCCGAACCTGGGTAAGATCCGCCGGCGTGCATGTCTTCGCCTTATCCCGTTTCCAGGCACCGGCGATGTCTTACTGGCTCCCACAATGATAAGCCACCCGTTGGCATATGTCGCACCTACCACCCGACATTTGGCGCCCACCGTGGGGCCAGGTGCACCGTCGTCCGGAGACATGTTCTGGACGGGAACCCTTTTCCTCCCCCACGAGCGTAGCCAGCCTGCTACCCCCGATGGTGCTTGCCTTGACGCGCTGCAAGGCGTGGACGACGCCTGCGCAGCGAGCTGCCTTGCCGACCTTCTTGGCGAGACTCGCATCTCTGACGAGCCCGCGTCCGACGCGGGCACAGACTACCCCAAGAGCCACCTCGTCAGCCTCCTCAACCAGCTTCACGTCTCCAGCGAGCTTGCTGTAGACTTGGAGTCGGTCGGCTCCACCGACCCGATGCCTGTTGACTCTGACACGGCATCGCTCGACGCCTACCCGTCCGACGTGGTTATCTTCGACGACCCTCTCCCTCGAGCCGACAGTGGCAGCAGCGCTGTCACTGAGGTGCTGGTCATCAGCCACGTCGCCGACTCGGCCGAGAACGCCCACGACGCCCTACAAGCGGCGATGCATGACTTGTCTGTCCCCATCCCGGCCGACACCGACGCCAAGACCCTGGAGGCACGCCCCCCGCCCTCATCGCGGAGGGCCAGAAGATAGCCTCCATGAGATGCCTCACTGAGGCTCACCAGCGCGAAGTCGACCGCACCGCCTTTGGCACGCCGCCTCATGGCGGGCCGAGCCGAGCCGGCCTCATCAAGAAGCGCGGCGCGGCCATCGCCAGCATGCTGGGGGCAGACCGCCCAGTCTACGCCACACCGCTCGAGAATCTGCGAGCCGCTCAGGCGGCCGCAGAAGAGCTGAACGGACTGGGGGCTGATGAGCTCCCCTACATGACGAGGCACATCCAGCAGCTGATCGACGCGGCCGCAGAACGGCATGAAGCCGGCGCCCATGCTGATAGTCCTCCCCCACGCCGAGAACACGCCGCGACATCCCGGTCGCCGACTGCGAGCGGCGCCCACGAAAGGAAAGACAAGGAGCCGGCTGCTAGCCGCAGCCGGACTCGAATCACCATCGAGCGCGACGCAGAAGGCCGCCCTCGAGCGGTGGAGCGCCAAGGCAATCCGCCTCCTCCCCCGCCTCGTGGGGAGAGATATCCCACCCCGCCGCCTGTCACCCATCCGACTCTTGGTGGCCGACTCGGCCACCGCGAAGGAGTCGGTGAGAACGACGCCCGCCACCGGATCGACCGCCTAGCATGATCCCTGGCGCTAGAAGAAGAAGACGATGTCCGCCCGCCTTGCTTTGGCCCCCGCATCCGCGAGAAGCCCTTCCCCAAAGGGTTCTCGCTCCCCAGAGACACGCCCAAGTACAACGGCTCTGTGAAGCCGGAAGATTGGCTCATCGACTACTCTACCGCTGTCAGCATAGCGAACGGCAACACGCGCATAGCCGTGAAGTACGTCCCTCTTATGCTTCAAGGCACGGCTCACACCTGGCTGAACAGCCTCAAGCCCTACAGCGTCAACAGCTGGCTGGACTTCACGGAAGTCTTCGTCCGCAACTTCACCAGCACGTACAAGCGGCCTCCAAAGCCCCGCCAGCTCTCCTTGTGCGTCCAAGGGCCCAGCGAATCGACTCGCGACTACCTCACACGGTGGGCCGAGCTCCGCAACTCCTGTGAGGGGGTGCACGAGGTTCAAGCCATTGAATACTTCATCGCCGGGTGCCGAGAGGGCACCCTCCTCAAGCACCGACTCCTCTGCGACGAGCCGGCTACCCTCGACGAGCTGCTGGTCATAGCAGACAAGTACGCCACAGCCGACTCCTCGATGAAGACCGAGCTCCGAGTGGACGCCTCTGGGAAGGTGCTCGCTCCGGCTCCCAAGACGCCGGCTGGTGACTCCAACCGACGCCCCTACCAGAACGACCACAAGCGCAAGGCCCCTATGCCGCCTTCCACCAGTCGGCAGGTGGCCACTTTCGAAGACGAGCAGCCCGAAGAGCAGCCAGCTCCCAAGAAGAAGGGCGGCAGGCCGGCTTGGCAGCCGGCCTTCTCCTACGAGCAGACTCTCGATGCCCCCTGCAAGTTTCACAGCGGCGCGAAGCCGTCCAACCACACGACCCGGAAGTGCCACTGGCTCACACGGATATCCAAGGGCGAGGGGCTGGTGCCGCCTCCGCCTCCCGGCCCGCCGCCTCCAGCCCCCAGCAGCCGGCTGCTTGACCAGCAGTCGGAGCCATTCTGGATGAGTTCCCAGATGAGCACACTGCCTACATCGTCTTCACGAGCCAGGTTGAAGACAAGCGCAGCCGGCGCCGACAGCACCAAGAGGTTAACGCGGTCGCCTCCAGCAACCCCGAGTTCATGCATTGGTCTAAAAGGCCTATCAGCTGGAGCCGGGCTGATCACCCAGAGGTGATGACGTCTCCTGGCTCCTACGCATTGGTGTTGGACGTCACCCTCGCGACGGAGAGGCGAGCTGCCCGATTCTCCCGCGTGCTGATTGATGGCGGAAGCAGTATCAACATAATGTACCGCGACACCATGGAGAAGTTGAACCTCAAGGCAAAGCAGCTCATGCCAAGCCGGACCGTGTTCCATGGCATCGTACCCGGCCTGTCCTGTTCCCCAATCGGCAAGATCAAGATGGATGTTCTCTTCGGAGACAAGGATCACTTTCGACGAGAAGCGATATGGTTTGAGGTAGTGGACCTAGAGAGCCCTTACCACGCCTTGCTTCGTCGACCTGCCCTGGCCAAGTTCATGGCTGTGCCCCACTACGCCTACCTCAAGATGAAGATGCCGAGCTCGAAGGGGATCATCACTGTAGCCGGCGACTACAAGAAGTCCATCGAGTGCGCTGCAGCCAGCAGCCGACTGGACGAGTCCCTCGTGGTTGCAGAAGAGAAGAAGATGCTGGAGCGAGTCGTGGCCATGGCCAGCAAGCAGCCGGCCCTGTCCCCCAACCCCAAGGAATATGATGCGCAGGGCTCCTTCCAGCTGGCCAAGGAGACGAAGAAGATACCTCTGGACCCGGAGAACCCGGAGAGGTTTGCTGTCATTGGTGCAAACCTGGACAGTAAATAGGAAGGCGAGCTCGTCGACTTCCTCCATGAGAATCGAGACATCTTTGCATGGTCCCCAAAGGACATGCCGGGTGTTCTGAAGGATTTCGCCGAGCACAAGTTACACGTCCGAGCGGACGCGAAGCCAGTCAAGCAGCCTCTCCGCCGACTGTCGAAGGAGAAGAGAAGAATCGTAGGAGAAGAGATAGCCCGGCTCCTGGCCGCCGACTTCATTATGGAAGTGTTTTTCTCAGAGTGGCTTGCCAACCCGGTCTTGGTGTTGAAGAAGAACGACAAATGGCGTATGTGTATAGACTACACTAGCCTCAACAAAGCCTGCCCCAAAGATCCGTTTGCCCTACCACGGATTGATCAAGTGATAGACTCCACAGCCGGATGCGAGCTGTTGAGTTTCTTGGATGCCTACTCAAGATACCACCAGATCAAGTTGGACCCAGCTGACCGCCTGAAGACCGCCTTCCTCACACCATTCGGAGCTTTCTGTTACCTGACTATGACATTCGGCCTGAGGAATGCCGGTGCCACTTTTCAGCGTTGCATGCAGAAATGCCTCCTCAAGCAACTCGGTAGAAATGCCCACGTCTACGTAGACGATATTCTGGTGAAGACGAAGAAGCGCGGCACTCTGCTGGAAGACCTCAAAGAAACATTTGCCAACTTGCGCCGATTCCAGATCAAGCTCAACCCCGAGAAACGTGTGTTCGGAGTACCAGCCGGCCAACTTCTAGGCTTTCTGGTCTCCGAACGCGGCATTGAGTGCAACCCTGTGAAGATCAAGGCCATTGAGAGAATGGAGATTCCCACCAAGTTGCGAGACGTTCAGAAGTTCACCGGGTGCCTAGCCTCCCTAAACCGCTTCATCAGCCGGCTAGGAGAGAAGGCTCTCCCCTGTACCGACTCATGAAGAAATCCACTCACTTCGAGTGGAACGACCAAGCAGACCAAGCCTTCCATGAGTTGAAGAAGATGCTGACCACTCCACCTGTCCTGGCGGCGCCGACTGAGAAGGAGCCCATGCTCCTCTACATAGCCGCGACTAGCCGAGTGGTCAGTACAGTCATCGTGGTCCAGCGGCCGGTATATTATTTAAGCGAAGTACTGTCCACCTCAAAGCAAAACTACCCGCACTACCAGAAGATGTGCTATGGAGTGTACTTCGCCGCCAAGAAGCTGAAGCCCTACTTTCAAGAGCATCCCATCATGGTCGTATGCACCGCCCCGCTCGCCGAGATCATAGGCAGCCGGGATGCATCCGGCCGGGTGGCTTAGTGGGCCATTGCGCTGGCTCCTTACACAATCTTCTACCAGCCCCGCACCGCCATCAAGTCCCAAGCATTGGCCGACTTCCTTGTCGACTGGGCCGAGACCCAGTACTTACCGCCGGCTCCCGACTCCACTCATTGGAGGATGCACTTCGACGGGTCCAAGATGCGCACCGGCTTGGGAGCCGGCATCGTCCTCACATCTCCCAAAGGCGACAAGCTCAGATACACGCTGCAAATCCATTTTGCCGCCTCCAACAATGTGGCTGAGTACGAGGCGCTCATACATGGGCCCCGGCTAGCCAAAGAGTTCGGCATACGCCGGATCCTGTGTTATGGCGACTCGGACTTGGTGGTCCAGCAGTCATCTGGCGACAGGGACGCCAAGGATGCAAACAGGGCGAGCTATCGATTCCTCGTCCAGCAGATCAGTGGATACTTTGAAGGGTGCGAATTCCTTCACGTGCCACGGGCCGACAACGACCAAGCAGATGCCCTGGCACGGATCGGCTCCACCCGATAGGCTATACCAACCGGTGTCTCTCTCCAGCGCCTCCTCAAACCGTCTATCAAGCCGTCTCCAGAATCGGACTCTATCTTCGTACCGCCCGCCCCTGATGCAGCCGGATCCGACTCGAGGAAGCTAGCAGGCGGCTCGGGGACTTCGACAAGCGGCCCGGGGACTGCCGTAGTCGCACCCGGCTCGGGGACTTCAGAACCCGGCCCGGGGACTGCAGCAGTCGGCCCGGGGACTACAGCGGCACAAGAAGCGGTGGCCGACTCCAACTCTCCACCACCCAACCCACCCACCCGGGTCACAGTGGCCGTACTGATAGTAGAAGAAGTCACAGCTCCATCATGGGCCCAGTCCATCCTCAACTTCCTAGTCAATAGAGAGCTGCCGACTGATGAAATCTCGGCAAGACTAGTGCAACATTGAGCCGGAGCATACGCAGTAATAAACAGAGAACTTGTCAAGCGTAGCATCACTAGAGTCTTCCAGCGCTGCGTCGAGCCAGAGAAGGGCATAACAATCCTCAAGGATATCCACCAAGGCGAATGCGGCCACCACGCAGCCTCAAGATCACTTGTCGCCAAAACTTTCCGCCATGGTTTCTTCTGGCCGACTGCTTTGGAAGATGCCAAGGAGTTAGTCAAATGCTGCAAAGGATGCCAAGTCTTCAATTCCAAGCAACACCTGCCGGTTTCTGCACTCAAGACCATCCCCCTCACCTGGCCCTTTGCCGTTTGGGGGCTGGACATGGTGGGCCCATTCAAGACAGCCCGCAGCGGCATGACACATCTGCTTGTCGCCGTGGACAAATTTACCAAGTGGATTGAAGCGAAGCCGATCAAGAAGCTGAACGGGCCGACTGCCGTGACATTCATCGCAGACATCACTACTCGGTATGGTGTGCCACACAGCATCATCACCGACAACGGCACAAATTTTGCCAAGGGAGCACTGGCACGTTTCTGCGCGACACAGGGCATCCGACTGGACTTAGCGTCCACTGCCCACCCGCAGTCAAACGGCCAGGTCGAGCGAGCAAACGGCCTCATCCTCTCCGGCATCAAGCCCCGACTGGTCGTACCACTGGAGCATTCGGCCGGCTGCTGGCTCGATGAGCTGCCGGCTGTCCTCTGGAGTCCGCGTACTACCCCAAACAAGTCAGCCGGCTTCACTCCGTTCTTCCTTGTATATGGTGCCGAGGCTGTCATCC
The DNA here is from genome assembly GCF_018294505.1 of Triticum aestivum. Classification (NCBI taxonomy): domain Eukaryota; kingdom Viridiplantae; phylum Streptophyta; class Magnoliopsida; order Poales; family Poaceae; genus Triticum; species Triticum aestivum. The sequence continues at coordinate 26,524,167 of NC_057805.1, forward strand.
CAACTGACATCGAGTTCGACTCACCTCGGATCACCATGTACACGGAAGCGGAGGCCAAGGAAGCACGAGAAGACGGCGTCGACCTGCTGGAAGAAGGCCCGCTGTTAGCACTCAGCCGGTCCGCCATCTACCAGCAGGGTTTGCGCCGTTACCACAACCGGAAGGTCAAGCCAAGGTCCTTCCAAAAGGGCGATCTTGTGCTCCGGCTGATCCAGCGAACAGCCGGTCAGCACAATCTCTCGGCCCCTTGGGAAGGCCCTTTCGTCGTCAGCAAGGCACTAGGCAACGACTCCTACTACCTGATCGACGCACAGAAGCCAAGAGCACGCAAGAGAGATGATTCCGGCAAGGAGTCGGAACGACCATGGAACGCCAACCTCCTAAGAAGATTTTACAGTTAAAAGTAGTATGTATCATGCTACCTTTTTGTATTAAGTACGAGACAACGGGCCCCCCGAGGCGCACTCGGGGACTACCCTCCTTTATCTATGAATGACAAGTGTCATACCCATGAATCTATTATTACATTTGATTTTCTATCTGGCACCGGGTTCGACTAGTCGGCCCGGGAACTGGCCGCCTTAAGTTATATTAAAAGTTCTACCTGAAGTCAGACAAGTAGTGTGCCAGCACCCGAGCCCTCTCTTGTTGAAAGTCGCAGCTCGAAGAACCGACTGTCCGACTGGCAAGAGCCAAAGGTAGAAAAGATGCCCACACGAAAAACGGCTAAGGACTAACGAACTTATATAACGCAAGCCGGCCTCCAGCCACGCCTACCGGCTGACAAAATAGCCAGCTGGCCGGCTTCCCAGTCACTTCGCTACAATCCAACAAAGCTAGAGTACTTGCCATCCCAACCGGCCAAGCACTTCTCCAGCCACAGACTGCAGAGCAGCTGTCCGGCTGGGAAGGCGGCAACCAAGGGAGGGCGGCAAAGGAAACAGCCGAAGGATGAAAAGCAAAGAACAAGGGAAAGCCAAACGCATGCATAATTATATTTACACATAAAGCCTTTAACAGGCCGGCAGTCAATATAGTTCGAATACACCCCCAGTGGGTGGAACTGTGCAAACTTAACAAAATACTGTCCCAAGAGTAATAAAACAGGAAAGTAGAGGCAGCAAATTAGACTAAGGGCGCAGCAGGGGAGCCAGGCTGGTCGGTGGAGACGGTGGCACCGGCTGGAGGAGGGGCTGGCTGGCGAGTCTCGGCTTGATCTCGCCGGCTGCAGGTGGTGCGCTCGCACGTGCCTTGTTGCTGGAGGCACGGTCAAGCTGAGGCTGACCGGCCGCTCCACCATCTGGCGCGGCGTCTTCACCCTCCTCCTCCTCCTCCTCGCCCTCGTCGCTGGAGTCGATCTCCTCCGCCAAGTCCTCGCCATCTGCCGGGTTCAGCCCGAACCACTCCTCCGGCTAGGCAACGCCGTTGTCGTCCACCTCAGGAGCAAAGGCGCTGGTGTCGGTGTAGTCGGCGATCACCGAGGCTCGCTGGATGATAGCCGGCCGCACCGGCTCCAGCTCCGTGTCGGCCTCCTGCCGCCAGGTGGCCAGCTAGGCCAAACTCAGCTCGGGATACCAGGCCTTGACGAACTCCAGCGCCCGCCTGGCGCCGGACCGAGCCGCAGAAGCCTTCCAGGCCTCGAAGCGGCCGGCCGCCACCTCCAGCCAGTCGGCAGTCCGACTGGGGGTGCGGGGAATCACCTCACCAGGCCAGAGAGCGGCCAGCACCTGCGCCCCAACACGCTGAAGCCGGCGGAGCATGCGGTGAGCCGGCTGGAGGCGGGCTTGAATCGCCAAGAGCTGTTCCTCCAGCGACCGGCGAGCGTTCGGCGCGATCTCGGCGCCAGCCTGCCTTTGTGCCTCGCGGTGGGCCTCGACGGCCTGGTTGGCGGCAGTAGAGTAGCCAGGGAAGTACTCTGCGCAAGAAAGAAAGAGAAAAAAGAGAAAAATACCAAGTCAGAAAATGAACCAAATGGCAAGCGGCAAGCAAGGGACGAAGAAGAGGGCGGCCTACCGTCAACCAAGTCTTCGATCTGGCCGTAGCCGTTGATCAACGAATGCCTAGCCTCGGCCCAGCTCGCCGCCTCCATCTCATACTCGGCTTGAAGGGCGGCCTCGCTGTCCTGCACCGCCTTCAAGGCCGCCTTGTGGCTCTCCTCCTGGTCGGCTAGCCTCTTGGCCAGGCGGTCACGCTCCTGGGCCAAGGCGTCAAACTCGGCTTCCTTAGCGCGAAGGGCGGCCTGAGTCCCACCCAGCTGCTCCCTCAGTTTGGCGTTGGCCGTTGCAGGCATGGCAGAGAAGAAAGAAGCAATAAGGAAGAAGTCGTCAAGAAAGATCCGACCCGACTACTCAGCAGTCGGCCCGAATCTTGGGGACTACACCCAGTGGGTGCGCTGACGCGCCCCCACATGAGATAAAAGATGAAGCACTCACCCCGGCTCTCAGATAGATCAGCATTCTTCTGGGTCAGCTCCCGAGCCTGGGAGTTGAAGGCAGCCGCGCGAAGGTTGTGGTAGTCCTACAAGTCAGGCAGAGAAGCGAATGAGAACAAGATAGCAAACAAAGCCCGCTAAGAAGTTCCAAGCCGCCTGCTCAGCAGCCAACTCGGAACTCGGGGACTACACCCAGTGGGTGCGCTGACGCGCCCCCACAGAAGAAACCAAGATCAAAAAAAGGAAAAACGGGAAGACTTACCCGAATGGCCGCTCGCGTCGCGAGGAACTCGTCATTGTATTTCCTCAGCACCGCGGCCTGGTACTAAAGCCGGTTCCGGACTTCTTGCGCCGCCACATTCACCATGGCCGTCCCTCCACCCGGCGTCCACCCCGAGCTGGCGCTGGCCGCCTCCACGTCCTGGGCCGATGAGCCGGAGCCCGCGGCCTTCTGCGGGTCCGAAGTGGCCTTCCCCGCGCGCTGGCGCGATGGAGACTGGACCACCAGGTCCGTCCTCGCGGCCGGCTCGCCCCCAGCCGGTTGTGCAGGCGGCGCGTTAAGCCGGCTGCCTTGGGCTGCCCCAGTCGGCGAGGCCGGTGCCGCCTCCCTCTCCGAGACGACAACGTCGTCCTCCCTCTCCAGCCCCGGCAGGTCGCCTCCGGCTTCCACCGGTGGGGGCTCCGGGACCTCGGGCGCCGCGACACACAGAGGGGTGACAAGCAAGGCCCCCTCCGCTGTTGCCGCGGCCGCAGCCTCCGCTTGGGCCCTGGCCGCCGCGTCGGCACGCGCCTTCGTCGGCTCCTCCTCCTCCTGTGCCGCCTTGGTGGCAGCCGCCCTGGCGGCGGCTGCCCTCAACTCCTCCGCCTCCCGCTCCTCCCGCGCCTCCCGCGCATTTCGCTCCGTCGCCGCCTGAAGCTCGGAGCGGGGATCCACACGGCGGGTGCTCCCGGATCCTCCCGGCGATCCAACCATGGAGGCGGCAGCAACCCGCTCAAGAGAAAGCGAAGCCCTGATTTTTTAGAAAGAACAAGGATTCAGAAATCAACAAGAAAAGAAGAAAGAGTATGCAAAAGAATATACACTTACGCTGACACCATCTCCGGTTGCTTCACCACCTTGCGGAAGCGGGCCGCCTTCGCGGCCGCCTCATCCCGCCTGGTTGCCGCCACCCCGCCCTTGGGCTTCTTCGGCCGACTGCCGAACAAGCCCGACGCGGCCCGGCGCTTCTGCCCGCCGCCCCAAGCAGGCGGCGCGGCGGAGGAACCCGCGCCATGGCCGGACGCCGGTTGGCGGCGTGGGACAATTTCCGCCTCGTCGTCATCCGGCCAGTCGTCGAAGCTGACTCCAAGCCCGGAGCCACCTGCTTCACCGCCTCCCGCCTTGGTGTTGTCGTCCATGGCGGCCGCACCCAAGTCGTGGTCCTCCAAGTCATGCTCCGCCCGGTCAGGAAGAAATCGGCGATCCGCTCCGACTCGGCCGCAGGTCAAACGAGAGGGCTCTGCCAAGACGTGCCGACTGGTTAGAGTCGGCCAAGAGAAACTTGGCGAGAAAACTAAGAGAAGAAAGAATAAAGAGAGCATACCCTAGGCGGAGGATGTGCGCGGGAGTATGGCTCCTTGCCAAACCGCCACTCTGCGGAGAGCTTGCAGTTCGCAAGATAATTCACCATATGAGCCACCTCGTCGTGCGGCATATCCTTGGTGCACATCCGACTCGGATCGAGTTGGCCGCTCATCTGACAGATCAGGTGAGGGCGGCTTTGAAGCGGAAGTACCCGGCGCGCGACGAAGGCGGCCAGCAAGTCAGACCCAGTCAGACCCTCCGACTGGATCATCACCCGGAGTCGGGTGACGGCCGCGGCTCCAGCCTGCGACAGCGTCACAGCACGATAGGACCACTGGGGCCGCCTCCCAACCGGCGGGCCGGCTACGTAAGCCGGCAAGTTGACGTAGTCGCCTTGCGGGGTGACGTTCCTCACGTAGAAATACGACTTCTGCCAGTGCTTCACCGACTGGATCAGCGTGATGACGGGGAAGGGGTTGTCGGCCGCCGGCCTCCGCATCGCGATGAAGGCGCCGCTCTGAGCCGGCACGCTCTGCATGCAGGTGCCGAGCTTGGTTTGGAAGAACTCCCCCTAGAGCTCGAGGGTTGGGAGAACGCCAAGAAATCCTTCGCACAAGGTGACGAAGGCGGACAGCAGCACCACCGTGTTTGTAGTGAGGTGGTGTGGCTGGAGTTGATAGAAGTCGAGGAAGGAACGGAAGAAAGCGCTCGCCGGCAGGCCGAGGCCGCGCAGGAAGTGCGAGCGGAAGATTACCCGCTCGCCTTCCTCTGGCGCCGGCGTGATCTCCTTCTCCGGCGCGAGACGTACCCGCACCTGGTCCTTGCCGGGCAACCGCCGCGTCTTGTGGAGGAAGTCGATATGGTCCATATGGACGTTGGAGCCGTCCCAGTCCCCGCCGTACTGCATGGTGGCGAGAAGCTAACGAGGAAGGGTGCAGCGGCGGAGAAAGCACGGCCCTGCGGCGGCGAAGCTACGGGGCGGAGTGAAGATTAGTGGGACGGCGCGGCGGCGAGGCGCTGCTGTGAGGGAAAGCAGGAGGAAAAAGATGGCGGAGAGGAGAGGAGCGTGCGAGCGTCTGCCGCTTCCCCTCCTCCCCCTACTTATAGCCTCGTGCGGCGAAGCCGAGGAGGCGAGGCATGAGGAGGAACGTGGGATTAACTACGCCCACTCCCCCACGTCCTGCGATTATTGCGCCCTTATGGCGTGCGGAAACCGCCGCCAGAAGACGTGCGGACAGCTTTGGGCCACAAAGAATCCGCGCCTGGGCCTAGGCGTAGGAGTGGTGGGCCCTCGGCCTGCAGCGACGTCCTGTCGCACGCATGGGTTGGCAGGCTTTTTTCAGCCGGAGGATGCCACGTGGTTCGCGGGCGGCAAGCGGCCGGCCCGCAGCCCGGCGCACGCACCAACAGACTCCCGCCTTCCGACTTCAGAAATTTCGCCAAGACGGCGCGCTCAACCGAAGCCGGCTCCTAGCTGCTGGCTCGTCAAGATGAGAAGCTGACCGAGCTTCTCGACCTCCTCTCAGCCTCGAAGCCCAACCAGCTTCGGGGACTACTGTCGGAGTAAATGGCCACGGGTAGCCTAACCGACTCCCCCTGGCTCTTCGAAAAATTATCAGGCCATTCGAGCCTTCAAGCATACAAAGCACAGGGCCGCCTTCCCCCAGCCGGCTATCCCCAGGGCCGACTACCAGAAGGCGACCCGGCCTCAGAAACCCTCCCCAAGAAAGCTACGAGACGGCCGACTTCAGGAAGCCGGCCCCAAGAGGACCGACTCCCAGAAGCCGGCCATGAAGAAAGCCGACTCCCAGAAGCCGGCCAAGACTGCACCCACCAAGACTGCATCCACATAACGGTGATAAGACGGGGCGTGGCCGCAGTACAGCCCACTACCCCCGAATCCCGGAGCAGGCATGGCCACAGGGCGCCTTACGGGCCAGCCATCTCCCGTCCGGCGCGGCACTGTAGCCATGTTGACCTCGATGTCACCCACAACAGGCGCCAGTACGGCCCGCGGGCGGTGGGCCCCCTTAGCCAGAGAGACACTGGAAGGTGGCCCGGCCTCCCCTAGTCGGCCAGGGGCGTAGCCGGCTACCTCCCTCCCTCGAAACATGTGCCTCATTAAGGAGACAAGACGAGGTGAGGCTACAGTGAGAGCCCGCAAGGCGGCGGCACTGTGGCCACGCTTACCTCGACAAAGCCCTCATCATCAGAGGCGAGGCAATAGTAACCAGCCGCCGACAAGGCCCCCAAGCGGTGGGGCCGGCCTGTCGGCCAAGAGGCCGGCAGCCGGCGGGACCCACCAGTTGGCGGGCCCCAATGGCCGGCGGAGAAGCCGGCGAGCATAGACACTGACGGCTGGGACCCGCGCCCAGCCGGATTACCATTGTACCCCTGGGGGGTAGGCCTATATAAGCCCCCCGGGAGACCCATGCAAAGGGTTTATCTCATAGAATTTCACACACCACATAGAGAGAAAAGGAGAGCTAGCCTTGCCCTTCTTCTTCCTCTAGCCAAATAGCTCAAGGAGCACTTGTAGCTACTTGTATTGATCTAGTGATCATGCGGAGACCCCGCAGAGCAGGACTAGGGGTGCTATCTCCACGGAGAGCCCCAAACCTGGGTAAGATCCGCCGGCGTGCATGTCTTCGCCTTATCCCGTTTCCAGGCACCGGCGATGTCTTACTGGCTCCCACAATGATAAGCCACCCGTTGGCATATGTCGCACCTACCACCCGACACCGAGCTCTTCCTCGGCCCGCTCCAGACTCTGCTTTAGTACGGAGACCTCAGTAGCATGAGAGGTTGCGGCCAGCAACGATGCCTGCTTATTCACGTAAGATATATTTAGTTAGTTTCCTGCGAAAATTACTTGATCCTCTGTCCGGCTTTTCTTTCCGAACACCGGACAGTGTCTCAGGGGCTACTGTCTATACTGTGACATTCTTTTCACATAATTGCGCTGCTTACCTCAAAACCTGTCAGAAGGCTTGTGCAGGCTTCGGTCAGTCCGCTCTTAACGGACTGAACCTTCTCAACCACCGTACCCATAAGGATACGGTGTTCCTCAACAATGGAAGCACCTCGCAGTGCTTCCAGTAGAATATTTGGTGCCTCTGGTTAGACAGAGGTCACCGGCGGAACAGGCGCACCTCCTTCTTTCGAAGGAGGCTGCTCGCCTGAATCCGGAGCCGCACTAGCTTCCGGAATGGTATTCGGCTGAGGGCCGCACTAGATACGGTCCCCATCGCCAGTCTCCATGGGGATTTGCTCCCCCATGTGTCCAACGACCGAGGTTTCACCCTCTGTCACCGCCTTGGTGGCCTCCTGCGTCTCTCCCTCGCCTGGGATCCTGTGGGACAATGCCTCGGTGTCATCCATGGCCCTGGGAGAGGAGGCCGCTGGAAGGGACCCACAGTCCATTACTTTCGGGTCCAGCGAATTCCCCGAAGATGAGGATCGCTCGAGGTCGGAACGAGCCAGACTGCAAGTGTATGATTCAACACGTTAAAACTATGAAGTAGAGAGGCCGGATATATGGACGCATCCAGGTTTTTAGTACTCACGATTCGGCCGGGGGCTTGTTTCGGGGGCGCGGTTCTGGGCTGCTGTCGACGTCCCATGCGGAGTTATCCGCGAGGGAGCCCTTCCCCCTCTTGGACGCCTCTGCCTCCGGATTTGTGGAGGCCGCCCTCTTCTTCCTTCCCCCCTCAGGGGGGAGTTGCTTTCTTCCTCCTCCTCGCAGTCGTCTTCGGCGGCGGAGGAGTGAGTCTCGTTGTCTTTGGATGACCTGTCCGAAGCGCCCTTGCGACGGAGGCCACTTCTGGCCCCCTTGGCCTTCTTCTTGGCCTACCAGGCGCCGGGACCAGCATCTTCGTCGGAAGCGGGATGGCTGGTTCCTCAGGCAGCGGAGCCGGACATCGAATCCGCTCTGCCTTCTTTGTCCAGCCCTCGAAAGAATAAATGGTGAGGCTTAGGTATCTTCCCTGAACAAGCAAGCAAAGGATACACCTTGAAATGCGAAAGACTTACCGCACTGGCGGGATGGGCCACGGCGTGCCCACGGTCCTCGGTTGTCTCCGGCGGCGTCTCGTTGCCTTTGAAGAGCACCTTCCAGATATCTTCGTGCGTAGTTCCGAAGAACTGTTGCAAGGTCTGGTGCTCGGCCGGATTGAACTCCCATAAATGGCAAGTCCGGCTCTGGCATGGAAGGATCCGGCGAACTAGCATTGTAACACCCCGGATGTAACTTTCCATATTTGTAACTCCAACTCTTGCCATTTTTGGCCATGTGTTATGATATTCCCTTCGTGGTCGGGTTTTGTTTGTCGTTTTGCATTTTGTTCATGTCATGCATCTCATATCATGTCATCATGTGCATTGCATTTGCATACGTGTTCGTCTCATGCATCCGAGCATTTCCCCGTTGTCCGTTTTGCAATCTGGCACTCCCACCTCCTCCGGTCCACCCTTCTTGTTTCTCTTCGTGAGCGGGTGTTGAACGTTCTCGGTATGGACCGAGGCTTGTCAAGTGGCCTTGGTATACCACCGGTAGACCACCGGTCAAGTTTCGTGCCATTTGGAGGTCGTTTGGTACTCCAACGGTTAACCGGGCAACCGCAAAGTCCTTTTGTGTGTTGCAGCAAAAACCCTCCTTCAAACAGCCCAAAAACCCAGCAAACTCACTTCCATGCTCTAGGTCGTTCGATCATGATTGTGTGGGCGAAAACCGTGCTCCATTTGGAGTCTCCTAGCTCCCTCTACCTATAAATTAGTGTCTCTCCCGAAATCCTCCCGCAGTCCAAAACCCTAGCCATCTCCCGCTCCGCGGCTGCACGCGTTCGCCGCCGCCGGACTAACAAGCGCCGCCGCGCCCGGCCAATCAGGGGCTGCCACGTGGCCCCCGGCCACCGCGCGCCGCGGCCCGCCGAAGCCCGTGGCCGGCCCTCCCCGAGCCCGCGTCGCCTCCA